>NC_079172.1:17387058-17492058 GCF_947568905.1 Ostrea edulis
AAGGAATATCGTCCATGACCCGTGCTGGTTTAAAGAGCCTGTGATAGGCAACATCCATAATCATAGAGTTCAGTCTATATTCAGGTGTTGAAAAATCCAAGTATAGACTAGCCATATCTTGTCATGGGGTCCGTGTTTGCCCAACTATCTATTTTGTATTGCTTGTAGGAGTTATGAGATTGATCACTGTTAGTTATCTTCACTTTGCACTAGCCATAGCTTCTTCAAATAACGTGTGTAAAACTCTCAATGGAACAGAGTAAAGTTTTGTACGAATATGATGTGGACCTAATTGTCTGTTGACGTAAGGCAAAATGTGGTCCAATAACAGGTATATTGCTGATGCCTATTCATTTAGTAATTCTGTTTAATTGTGAAATAGGACTTCTATAACTGCAATGTGTGGAATTAAATTAATACTTTGTTGTTACTAGAGATGCCAACAGATATTCGAATATTCTTCGGTACATCGACATTCGACTATATTTTGTCTGCAGTTTTACTTATACCTGTAGCAAGACTACGCAACCGTCTGCAGGGGATAAAATATTTGTTGTCGAAGTAGTTAACAATTATGTTCTTTCTAAAGGTATGGGTGTTTCATTGGTTGAGGGTATTCAAAATGCCATAATTTTGCATTTAATTTAAAATAAATAGAGTTTCATGCATGTTGTCTTCCTCAATTATCGTAATGGATGTTTAGATTGGGGTCTTCCTAACAGGACTTCTACGGTTAACTGAGCAGCAATCGGTAGGGAGTTACACTTCGCTTACCGCTCATGCTGTATACACTCAAGAAATAGATGTGTCATGTAAAGTCCTCAGTACCCCTGGCTTGTCATAAGAGGCTACTAAATGGGGTCGTCCTTCAGATGAGACCGTAAAAACCAAGGCCCCTGTCACAGCAGGTGTGGCACGATTGGGATCTATCCCTGCTCAAAGGCCGTAAGCGCTGAGCATAAGCCTAAATTTTGCAGCCCTTTACCACCAATTTTGTATTCTATTTACCTTCCTTTCATAATTATTTCTTAAGTTTATATGTATTCTACATCTTATAATCTGTGTTTATTTTACTAATATCTGTCTGTATGTATGTTATATGCAGGACCATATTGAAAACTAGCGTTATCGCTAAATATGTAATCCTGGTTAAATAAAGGTCTTATTATTATTATTATTATTATTACCAATAATGACGTCTCCATGTGAGTGAAATATTCTCGAAAGGGACGTTAAGGTAGTACTCTACATCGTCATAATGGTTGACTTCCTTTAAAAACATGGTTGAAAAAATCGATATCAGCAATATTTGGCTTTTCCTTTTCAATTTAAATACCTAGCCGAGTAGCTCAGTAGGTTAGAATAGCGACTGCTGACCTGTAGGTCGGAGGTTCAAGTACAGCAGGGGTTTTAATATTTTTTCAGATTACCTTCCACTAAAACTGTATTTTTTGACAAAATAAAGTAAATTTGAAAATTTTCAACTTCAAAATATTATTGTACATATCCTCCACTTGTCATCTACGTCAAATTTCCCTGGTGTAGCACACCTCCTTAAACAAAATACGAGCAACATCACGCGTATCTGATAGTTGGTAGACACGTAAATACGTATAGGTTATTTAAATACATTGTACACAGGAACATCACCGTCACAGTGGTTCAAAAAGTTCAAATATTCTTCGATTAAATCTATCAAATAATCGACTAAGTAATTGACTCATTTTGACACCCCTAAGTGTTACCCAGCTTTGAAGATAATTAAACTATACGTGTTGTAACCGTGTATAATGTTGTGAGTAAGATAATCAAACTATACGTGTTGTAACCGTGTATAAGGCTGTAAGATAATTAAACTATACGCGTTGTAACCGTGTATAATGCTGTGTGTAAGATAATTAAAATATACGTGTTGTAGCCGTGTATAATGCTGGCTGTAAGATAATTAAAATATACGTGTTGTAACCGTGTATAATGTGAGTAAGATAATTAAACTCTACGTGTTGTAACCGTGTATAATGTTGTGAGTAAGATAATTAAACTCTACGCGTTGTAACCGTGTATAATGCTGTAAGATACATCTAATTAAACTCTACGTGTTGTAACCGTGTATAATGTTGTGAGTAAGATAATTAAACTCTACGTGTTGTAACCGTGTATAATGCTGGCTGTAAGATAATTAAACTATACGTGTTGTAACCGTGTATAATGTTGTGAGTAAGATAATTAAACTATACGTGTTGTAACCGTGTATAAGGCTGTAAGATAATTAAACTATACGTGTTGTAACCGTGTATAAGGCTGTATGATAATTAAACTATACGTGTTGTAACCGTGTAAGATAATTAAATTATACGTGTGTTGTAACCGTGTATAAGGCTGTGAGTAAGATTCCAGGTTTTTAGTTTTCCATCATTCATACAAAGCCAGTTATCGAGTGCAACACTAAGGGCACGTTTGATTGAACAACTTGAGTTGTGCGAGTTGCTAGAGTCATGAAATACACGTTTTATTTACAACAGTTTACTCCTGACTTTAACGGGAGTATCAAGTGTTCAACGTGGCGGAGAATGAAGAGAAATATTGAGTTTGACATGTGAAATTATAACTTTTGGGGGATATAAAGCGAAATTACCATGAAAAAAGATACATATAACTAAAGTTTAACTAACTGATTTAAAAAAACAACACAATTAATATAAATACTTGTAAGCAATTGCTAGATGTTTGTTATGTTTCAATATATTGTAGATAAAGTAAATTTTTAGGGTGAATTATATTATATACGGTCTACGTTTGGTTAATTCTGATGATATTTGCACTATTTCAGGACTGCACATGCATACCGCATATAAATAAATTGTCATTGATACAATTTTCATATGAAACACCATTTTTCAAAACAACACTAGCTGTTTTATTCAATCCTTTGCGCATGATCAGGCACCACTCTAAGAGTTACTCGAGTTTTCCCAATTAAACGTGCCCTAAGGGTCGAAATATTATGGTCTAAAACGACCGGAAGCAAATATTACAAGAAAACCATGAAGTTCACTCTGTGCACAGAGGTTTTATTAGTACAATAATTGGTTACATTGGGAACAGTCCACCCAGGTAGTAGCAAAAACGGCAGCCATGTCAACATATCACATACGTCAGCGTTCCCTGTAGGGCGAGTTCAGAAACTTCGACAATTATTGTCCTAGTTTATCAACTGAGCTCTAGAGGGCGTGGCAGGGCTGACATGGTTTCCGCTGTAGATCAAGTACTTGTCTACAAACTGGCCAGAGGTTGTCGGTCACGCGCTAATTAATAAATATTCAATTGGATTAACAATTATAAATAAATAAAATTATTTATCAAATAAAAAAAATTTAAACTTTGTTCCATCATGAATGAATATACGACAGGTCAATATTATCGAAACGAGAGAAATAAATACACTCATTTTCATTTCATGTAACATAAGGAGCAAATAGTCTCCGTAGATAAAAACCTCCCACCCAACATAACGAATCCTATACAGTGTAGGAATATCTATTATTAGATTACTAATGGGATGCTAACACTGTACATGAGAAACGAACAAATGACAGGTGTTCTAAATTTGGCAGTGGTTTCGGCTGCCATGGATCGAATTTCAGACGATTCATCCCAAGCCAACAGAAAAAGACGGAGGCAAGATATTCATCAGATGTCACTTTCTATATATATATAACACTCGAGATGGTTTCCGATTAACCCCCACGCGCCTCCTTAACAGACACGCTCTGCTGAAGATGGGAGTGCTTCCTAACTAGGCCCGGGGAGCAGTGGCAGCAAAGGTGTCTGAACAGTAATAATAATGGAATGGTAGTGCTCTTTGGCTTGAGAAAAACCGTAATTCAAACAATTTTAAGGAAGAAAAAGAAATAAATAAATAAAAAGATTTTCACCCCTTGTATCAAAATGAGCCTTCAACTGCTGTCCTTAGGTATAGATAATTTATTGTCCTTTTTTAACACGTTGACACGTGATTTAAAGTCGTATACGCCACATTCACGGAGATATAAAGTTCGTTTTTTTTTCTGAGGGGTGATGGATGAGTTGAGTCGACTAGACGTTTGATGTTATTATGCTTCCTCTGAGCTGCTTCCCTTTATGATTTGTACAAATCTTTCATAATCTAACTTTCCTCCTTCAATGGGGGCTTCTTTGAATGTCTGTCTCATCTTTAAAAAAAAAAAAAGAGAGATCCATTAAATTCACATTGCAATAAGTTACTAGAACGCGTTCGAAGTAAATTCTTGATACGAAATCTGAAAGATTCTAAATAAGAAAGATAACTATTTGATATGCGTACAGATGTCTATAATATCAATGAACAATATTAATGGAAATTCATATTACCTCATCCTTTGTGAAGTTGTCTCCCATGTTTTCTAATAAGTCCTTGATACTGAAAATCATATACATATATATGAATTATTGACAAAGGCACAATACATGTTTCAGTATATTGGTATATTTACTTCATTTATGACCTCCACCAAATGACAATATTTTCTTTAGTTTAAAAAACCCACTTTATACTTAAAGAATATGACCCGATTCGTGCAATACACAGCTCTTTCATGGGACGTTCTTTTGATACAAGCTTTCAGTCAGTAATAGTTTGCTTGTTGATATTTATTTCCGAGCAGCATTATCAAGATATCATGCTTCGAATTTTACGACAATTTCACAAAAAGCAGATCTGTTGACTAACAGCCATTGAATTTAGGAGTTATTCAGATGATACACTTCGAGGGGGGGGGGAGGCCTTGGCGGAGGTTTTGGAAGTCCAGATTATCTTGATTTTTCCGATAGAATTTGACACACTTACTATTCCTCTGGAATTTTGCCCTTTCCATCAACGTCAAACATGGCGAAGGCGTTTTTTAACGAGTCCTCGGGATCGGTACCTATAATAACAGATCAGGAAATATGAAGAATGATTCTCAACGTGGCATAAAATAATTAAGAAATAAGTAACAAAATCATCGCGAAGCAGGACGACCTGGTCATAAACGCGAACAATACTGTTAACGTTTTGACAAGACCCGTCCTTCCTGCAGGACGAAGGCTAAATCACATATGAGAAGTAAGCAAAGACAGCATCATGACTGATTTACGATAACTCCTTGAATCATTTCATTCATAGAGTAAGCAAAGTTATGTTTTCTATGAAATAAAGTCTTTATATAAGGGATTAATTGATGGATTTACCGCCGAGTTTGTCGCTGAAGAGTGAGAGGAACATGGTGAAGTTAAGGGGACCTGGGGCCTCTGCCAACATAGCTTTCAGGGTTTTGTCATCGGGTGCACTTCCTGCAAACAGAAGAAAATACCGATACTTATAGATCATAATGTTTATAGCATTTTCATCCCAACAATTAGGCATATTTGGATGAACAACGCGTACATCTACCCTACTTATTCCAGACAGTAAAACATTAGTCAGTATTTTATGGAAATAAAAAAAATTACAAATCAGTAGCAGTAGCTTTTCTTAATTACCTTAAAACATGGCAAGGCATGTCTAGTTATAAACTAAACAATCAGAATAATAAGTTGTGCTGAATATAAATCATTGTCGTAAACATCTTTCGGCTAATGTTTCTTCGTATCTAATACTGCATCAGCATAAATATATATATATATATACACTGTATCTAACATTCCGAGGAACACCTTTACAGCCACAGTTTCTGTTTATCTCCAGCATGAATCTCCTAGCAACCAAATATTCCGAGAATTACGGCATTTGGCTGCTTTCCATGTAAACTCATTTGATCAAGGTAAAAAAAAAATATATTGATAAGCTTAAGAAAATTGCCTCTGAAAATGTTCAATACCTATGAAACCAAATAATGTTGATTCGCGTAATAAAATGTGAAATTTGGTTGGCATAACAGGATGATATCCCACTACAACGCATTGATGAGCAAAGTGATTATTGGGCACATCCGATGCCAGTAGTCACTCAAATGTGCATTTTTGTGATGAGTTTGGATGAGCGCCAAAGACCGGCAACAAATACATATGATAATGATTTGTGCACGTTACTACAGCGAGCGATGCATTTAGAATTTGCACACGCAGCATTCTACACGCTTGTCTCTGTTAATAATCATTTGAACTGTCATGGCGTAGGCTTTCTTGCCAAAAGACACAAATTCAATACAATGCGCGTGTGTACTTACCTAGTGATGAAAACATTTCTTTAAGGTCATTAACATCGATAAATCCATCTCTGTTCTGGTCAATCATTGTGAAGGCCTATCAATTACAAAATTTTATACGATTAGATTAAATACAACAGCTCATGGGAAAAGTCATATGATATAGATAAATGGTTTATTATGAACTGCATGTGTTTTGAAAGTTTTAAGTTCACATATTGTTTTTTCTTCATCTTATTCAAAAGAATACACGGTTCAGAACTTTCTGTATCTCAATCAAATCGGAGATCACAGTCAGATTATATATTTGTACATTTACAACACTCAGTTCCAAAATGGTATCGGTGTGCACACGAAGAATCAGAAGCGGTAAAAAACAAAATACGGGTTGTGGGGAAAACATGCCTGCCACACTGAAGGTATCGTGCAAATAGTGATTAAGGGGAAATATGACCAATGAAGGCCAACCAAGGAAAATTACAAACTTCTTCAAACAAATAAAAAAATGTTGAGATCACTTAAGGTAGTGGTGGGGAAAACTGAACGATTGATCGGAGACTTGATAAATATACAAGTACAGATGATCAAATGCCCTGTAATTTTATATAGAATTTCCATTAAAAAATCTACGAGTAGAATACAAAATTCCTACAAAATACAGGATTCTAAACTACGAAATGATAAATAAAGAGTTCATGTGTAATCTATAGTAATCAATCCACCCAACAGCAAATTGTACTAGACTATAAATAGAAAAATCTAGTCTATTTTCGTTAACCCACCGATACCCTTTTGAAAAAATAAAAGCCTTTTTTCAGGAATTGAATATTGACATATTTTCGGTAGCACATCCATCATTCTGCAGAAGATTTGATAAAACGAAAACCATATCAACATATTATATCAGTGTTAAAGAGCAGTTGCAATGAAGGTCTTTGTGAACCAAAACATATCAACAAATGGAATATGATGAAAACTGTGATAAGGATACAAGAAATATTGAGCGATGATGGGCATGCGATAAGGAGAGGTAATTTGTGCTTTAATTTTGATACTGACGCAGCACAATCGGCCTTAATTAATTAGGAGGAATCCAACGCTCAGCCAGCCCATATAAAGTTAGTTAATATGGACAATGGAATACAAAAGGGGCCCACTCGCAAGCGGAGTGTTTCATGCCGGAAAGAATTAATGTCACCATCAAACGTCAGTTAAGAAATGAAAACCAAAAACGTTGACAGTGCTTTTCTGATGCCGTAGCATGCCATTTTGTATCAGACCTCCTTCATTTCTTGGATGACCCTCTGATTAAACTTTGTCAACACATTAGAGGTGGCGGCCCGGACCTTTTGTTGTTGTGCCTGGAATGTAGAAGTCACACCACGTTAGCTACACTACATCACTACTATACACAGTTGCCTACGTCATACCTCTTTCATTTCTTGCATTAATTTCTGTGGAAGACGCGCAAATACATTCGACGTCGCTCTTTCTGCTCGACTTTTCTTGTCCTGTTTGTATATAAAATCAAACAGAATCACGAGTGACCAGCCAATGGTTTAGGTACTAATACACGTCCACTACAACTTCGGTTTCAAGCAACTACTAGAGTATTGCAGCTTTCATCTACTCATGCCATGGAAAAACAGTAAAGAAATTGTACACAGAAATTGCATATAGCCAGATGTGTAAAAAGGCTAGAATAATTCAACATACATTTACACGAATATTAACAAGTAAATATTCAATCTTTTAACATTTATACTCTTATCTTATTTCATAAATATTACAAAATACGAAAAGCAGTTATTGATGAAACGCCATTTAATTCACTACTAACTACAAACATACATGCATTTCTAATTGGAAAAAAACCCAGTGATCTGTACAGAATATTAACAACTACATAATACATGTTCTTCGGTAGAAGAAAAAAGAAATCTTCGGAACAAATGAAATACGTATATGCTGTAAATAAATACAGTAGCAATACTTTTGTATCTACAACTATCTATAGGCAGTATGTCTAAAGAGGCAAACTATTTTTAAAACTATATCACATTAGCTGTATAGTCTATCTATAGGCTACGCCATCTTACCTTCTGTCATCGATGGAAAAGAAAATATGAAGAGTATGTTAAATATATTTCAATACGTATTATTGCATTTGTTGTCATTAAGAGGAGATAAGGTGCATGATAATGCAACTGTCTTTTTAAAAAAAAAAATTCATAAACGTATATGAAATCATTGTTCCTCTATGACTATTACTACCGAGTTACACTAAAGGGAATAAAAGCTGTTTTGCAAAGCTCGTGAAAATTGAAAATGATTGTTAAGGAAATATTTCATCCTCCAACATGTAAAACTGTAAATCCATTTGTATTTCACTACTTGCAAGATATGGAGTGTGTCTTCATGTTGCTTATATCTATTCACACACACAGCACCAGTGTTCCGGCAATCAAGAATTGCACGGTATACATAAAATCCGTAAAATACTGTAGTTCACTTAACTCCAAAGGAAGGGAAGGCATTTTACAAATCCATGATTAAGTATTACAAAAACCACACTCCAAACACTACTTACATCGTCAGCCATGTCGTATCTGAAACAAAATAAAATTTCATTAGTGAAATATTCTATTTTAAAATTCTAAGTGTTGAATACAAATGATCGTTAAACTCAATCTTCAAAGGATGAATGTAGACAAAATCATAGCTTACTATGTGGATGGAATAATCCCAAGTTATCACAGACGGAGTATTCAGCTAGAGGTTTGGCAGTGGAATGGTGCTGATGACAGTAGCCGCGTTCCTTATGAATGCAGTCTGTTTATACAACACCAATGCAATGCCTTCCCCTCCCGCTGTTTACTGATCGTCTGACTCGCCTATCAAGTTTCGGCGGGAGGCGCGTGCTGTTTGCCAGATGTTATGCGTTTCATTGCAACTAGCATAATTATTACCATTGTGTTTATACCACTTACCTATTTCGAATCTTTAAAATATTACCAATTAATAGAATATTCTTTAAAAGATGATTCAACAAGAAAAATTATGTAGCAGTATTGCACAAGAATTATGCAATATTGGAGATAAGCGACTTGTCTTTACGAACCTGTTCATAATTATTTGAATATCTTACAAAAATGCGGGTAAAAGTTACGGATTGCGAATAAAAGATTTTTTTGTTTGTTTATTTTTATCAGAAAAATAAAAAGTGAATATATCCTTTGATAAGAAAACAGTGCAATCAAAAATGGGTGATACTTGAGCATTAATTTTGGGAACGAAATATTTTTTTTTTTTTAAAAGCATTCATTAGCAACCTTTTCATCAGTGAATAATATCAATAAATGAAAGGTGAAGATAACGAACAGTGATCAATCTCATAACTCTTACAAGCAATACAAATTAAAATAGATAGTTGGGCAAACACGGACCCCTGGACACACCAGAGGTGGGATCAGGTACCTAGGAGGAGTAAGCATGAACTTCTCACTTTTGTCTTACGTATGTGGACTGCTGTTTAAAACTAAACATGGAACTTACACAGTTTACATGGGAAATAGTGCATTGTGTAATTAAATAATTATAATCATTGCAATCCAACTCTTTAATGCGTTTTTTTTGCTTTCGTCTATATTTAGCACAACCATGTTGAACCATAACGCCCACACGCCTTCTACATTACGCTCCTGATAAAGTCACTGTTGTAATCCAAAAATTCTACAAGCTTGCAATGTGTATGTACAAAACTATATGTGATGAGCTGCTGTTCTATCAATATGATATATTTATAACATCAAATATTTACTGCCACCCTCCACTCTCTTGTTGGCTCTGCCTGGACCAAACCGAACTGGCATGAGCTCACTTTGATCTCATCCTCGGATTTCTCACTATATTCAAGATGAAGTGAGAATGAGATTGGATTGAACGCTTGTCTCAGTCTATGGCCACAGGGCTTTTATCTTACTAAATCAGTATTTCACTAAAACGCCAGATACAAGCATGAGAAGTTAAGCTTCCTCGGCTAGGTCTTTGACCATAAAGACATGTAAAGATAGGAACTATGCAGGGGGAATGTTGTACAGATAAATATCTACATTATGAGTGTAAATGTTTTCGTGATCTTCACGGGGAGGGCTGGAGATACACAGATGCCGCGGCTTCGGTAGATAAAACCTTGCACTTAACTCACGGTGTTGCAGGTACACAATACACAGTTCTTATCTTGCTTCAGATCTCTTGCTGTAGAGGAATTTCATATTCATATACGGTTCAAAGGTCAACGTGCAACGATTCTTAACAAATATGTAGACTTGTATAGACTACATATGTCAATGAAACTGAACAATTCGTATTTTGAAACAATGATTAGGACGGGAGGCAGTTCTCCTTTTAATTTATCATATATAAATATTTCATTTCCAAGGATTTGATGAATTAATCATCTGTACGGTTTTTCATATGTTACGGTGTTGTGTAGCGTTTCTTAATACCATGCAGTGGTACAGAAATATAGAGAAAGAAATAAGCAACTGAACCGTTGCATGCAAGATATCAAATAACAATATTAACAAACATTGACACATGTGGCAGATGAAAATCAAATTGCACGTCTTAAAATTGCTTCAGTTACGTTATCTATAAGGTAGGTTAATAGAAATAATCTGTACTCACCTTTGTAACTAGTAAACCTCTAAAATATTCAACACACACTTGCCGAATCGAACTGCACGCACCCTGCTCCTTACCGGGCTATTGGGAAGACACTACGAAAGTGAAAATCGTTGAACTCCCCTCTTATCACGCATACCTCCCTCTTGTGACGTCACAACGCTTGTTCCATAGATGGGCCGATTCGTCAGGTATCGGTTGACCGAGAACAGCTTCCGTATCTCCATCACAACGCGCTTAGCAACCGTCGTTACGATGGAGATATCATATGCCGACTGCTCTCTACACTTGTGTGTTTCTGTTGCATTATACCAGAACAATATTTTATGTCATTTATGAATGAACGAATATGTTTTTCTTAACGCCTACACACAACATAAAGCTAGACTTTCCATCGACTGATTAATTATATTTTTTTACGAAACTGTTGGATATACATATCGTAGATCTGTGTGTTGATCTTTCAAACATTGAAGTTATTTGATGTGGGTGGGGTTTACTGGGCTAAAAACCTCAATTCATAGTTTAAATGAATATATTCTCTCTCCATTTCGAAAAGGATTATACATGTATCATATTGAATTTCACTTTTCAAGAATATCTCTTTATGACTTCTTGCTTCAGACATAAGCAATACATTAATTTGGTAAATCATTACAAATTGCCATGGCTGAGATCAAGATTCTGCGCGTGGTTTCTGATCCCCTGCGGGGCCCACAAGTTCGAAGGATCGGTGAATGCAGATTTGTGACACTATCCATATACAGCTCGCGCGCATTACGCGTGCTGGATAATTAAGACCACTATGAGGAAATAATGAATTAAAGATGAGGAACTCTTTTGATTACTAATTGCTACATATGCCACTCCACGCCATCTATAGTGTCCAGCGTGGATTAGTTACTAATGTCCTACTTTGTCTCGGACCGTCGGGTTTCAGCCGTGAATGCGGTGTGGCATGCCTTAGTACAGACTTTTAAAGCTGACCCTTTTTATCCCAACCTTTGATGCTGAGTATTTTCTTCTCACACTAATTAAAACCGACATTTGACCCAGTATTGACAAGTATACACTGAACACGTCAGGTGTCGCTCAAGTATGTGAAGCGAATAAAATGTGAACATGGCTATTTGTATAGTTATTTGTTTATTTCACATGTTATAGTAATTGCTAACGATTTTTTGTTTTTTACGAAATATTGTAAATTGTTAACGTACACATCGTAATAACTTTATTTTACCAGGGTATATCAATTTGTAAACCTCATAGACCTAACAATAATAATGTAAATTACTTCTGTAGCAGTCGCATTTTAAGGTCTTCAATCCTGTGCACTCTTCTTAATTGGAACAATGCACGATTGTGCCAATATTATTATGTTCAACATGTGTAAATATGTATTTGCTCCACCTAGCGTGCGTTATATTTGCGTTTTCTATTTTAAGAACCGACCATGTTAAGACCTGATTTCCGTTTTACGAAAGGTAGATTTTATTTATTGGCTTATTAAACTATCTCAAATGAAATATGATCTCACCGTCGAAAGAGTGATACAATGTCATTTTGTGACTGTGTTTTCCGGAATAATGCAAATGAGGGGTTTTAGATATATATCTACGTTTAAAATATCGCCATTGATTGCATTTTTGTTTGTAAAATTGTGCGCTTTATGAATTTTAATAATAATGATAATATCCAAGAAATAAAATATTTGAAAAAAGATTGATTAAACAACTATATTTTTTAGAGGTAATTGATATAAATTTACCAAAATTCAGAAATATATAGGGAATATCCAAATTGGAACCAAGCCCGATTGGTTGGTTGGCTGGTTGTTTATTGTTTAACATCCCGCTTGATAATTTTTCACTCATATGGAGACCTCACCATTGCCGGTGAAGGGCTGTAAAATTTAGGCCTATGCTAGGCGCTTACGGCATTTGAGCAGGGAGGGATCTTTACCGTGCCACACCTGCTGTGACACGGGACCTCGGTTTTTGCGGTCTCCTCTGAAGCACCGCCCCATTTTGTCGCTTACGACAAGCAATGGGTACTGAGGACCTATTCTAACCCGGATCCCCACGAGACTCAAGCCCGATTGGAAATATAAAAAGCGGCAATAGATTGATAGATAAGATTTTGATCAGGAAAATTATTAAATGAAATATTATTTCCACTAGAGTACCCAGACAAGATCAAAGCAAGAAACAATTTGATTATTTTAGCATTTTCGTCCATTTTTGATCGAGATCGGTACATTTCCTCAGGTTTGCTTCAAATTAATAAAAATAGCAATCTATCTGAAATTTTCCCATTTCATGAAAAGGTAAAGATGACGAGCGGTGATCTCTTAACTCCTATAAAGAATACAAAATTAAGAGTAGGACAACCACGTATCCCTGCACATGCCAAAGAACATTTCAAGTTCTCTTTAAGGTGGCTCAGAAATAGTTTCTCAAATCAGTACGAATTGATTTAATCATAAAAGATATGGTGATATACAATAAGTATATATGCCAAAAAGACAAAATATATACACATTTGGATAAAAACATAATTTAAAAAAAAATATTTCAACACATATTCATGAACAAAACACTCTGGCGGATTTGAACTCGAGATCTGCGGATAACTTTTTCCCCCTTCTCTTTTTACTCTTTTCCCAATGCTTTAACCACTGAGCTACGATGATAGACAAACTAGTGGATCGATGCAAATAATTTCACAAAACATTTAAATCGCCATCTTGTGACGTGGTGTCATACACAGTATAAGCTTTAGTGTCGCGAACTACCTAAATATGTATGTGTAATAGACAATGTATATCTTTCTTTTCTAATTGACATGTTTTGTAATTTTCTACGTCATGTCAAACGCTGTAATGTTCCATTTGTATTATATAATTCTCTATTTGTATTATATAATTCTCTATTTGTATTATATAATTCTCTATATGTATTATATAATTCTCTATATGTATTATATAATTCTCTATTTGTATTATATAATTATTATATAATTCTCTATTTGTATTATATAATTCTCTATTTTTATTATATAATTCTCTGTTTGTATTATATAATTCTCTATTTGTATTATACAATTCTCTTTTTGTATTATATAATTATTATATAATTCTCTATTTGTATTATATAATTATTATATAATTCTCTATTTGTATAAATCTCTATATGTATTATATAATTCTCTATTTGTATTATACAATTCTCTATTTGTATTATATAATTATTATATAATTCTCTATTTGTATTATATAATTCTCTATTTGTATTATATAATTCTCTGTTTGCATTATATAATTCTCTATTTGTATTATATAATTCTCTATTTGTATTATATAATTCTCTATTTGTATTATATATTATTTTTATTTTATTTTCATCATTTGTGTTGTTTTATTTGCATCTAAAATCATGACATTGTATTGTATATGTATATTGTCTTTAAATTTCTGTTTGTAATTCTAAGATTTTCCATTTGTATTGTATATTTTCTACTTTTGTTTGCATATTCTGTATTGTTTATTTTCCAGTTTTGTTTGTATATTCTATGATTTTCCATTTGTATTGTATATTTCTACTTTTGTTTGTATATTCTATGATTTTCCATTTGTATTGTATATTTCTACTTTTGTTTGTATATTCTATGATTTTCCATTTGTATTGTTTATTTCTAATTTTCTGTGTATATTCTATATTCGTTATTTATATTATATAGTCATGTCTCCCCTTCCCAGGGGGACATATTGTTTTAGTGTGAATTCTTTTTTTATTTTCCGCTTCTCATACAAAATTTGTCCGAACCATAATTTTTTTGTCTTTTGACAAAGGTCTTTGATATATGGTATGTTCATGAATACATGTATGCCATGATAAGATAGTGTGACGTGTGCCATTTTTGATTACCTTTAACCATGACCTTTTACGTAAAGGTCAAATGATAGAATTTTTGGCTCTTTTTGTCCGGACCATAACTTTTTTGTCTTTTGGCATAGGCCTTTGATATTTGGTATACCATAATACAGCGTGTCACGTGCCATTTTTTATTACCTTTAACCTTGACCTTTCATGTAAAGGTCAAATAATAGAATTTTAGGGCATTTTTTTGGTCTGGACCATATCTTTTTGTCTTTTGACATAGGCCTTTGATATTTAGTATGTTGGTAAGTTTAATTTACTATCACATGTTCACAACACTGTTCCTTGGTTGAGGCACACATTAATCTCGGCTGAGATTCGGCTTGGCTGAATAGCTGGACTGACGCCTTCACCGAATCTCGGAGCAGCCCTTCATAATTCATGTCTGGAAATTTACTTTCAGCTTCGGCCAGTTTTAGCAATTAAAGTGCACTTAGGTGATACTGCTGTTCGCTTCAAAACCATCTCTAATTTTTCCGTTCAAATGAAGACTTCTATAGCGCAATATTTTATCTCCCAAAATTGAAGAGTTCCTATAGTTTGTTTTTTGAATTAGCGAAATGCAAGTAGGTGTGTAGAGATACGATGTATCAGTAACTAAATAAAGCAGACTATAGGAACTCTTCAATTCCAGGTGATAAAATATTGTGCCATGGAAATCTACATTTGAAAGGAAAATGTAGTGCCTGTTTTCATTTTGGGATTTTTATACCTAAACTGTAAATGATACAGCATTAATAGTGATAGAGAGTTAGTTTAACAGTCAAATCACTTATTTGAAGCGAACAGCAGTATCATCTAAGTGCACTTTAATTGCTGAAACTGGCCGAAGCCGAAAGTAATTTTCCAGACATGAATTATGAAGGATTGCTCCGAGATTCGGTGAAGGCGTCAGTCCAAATATTCATTCGAGCCGAATCTCAACCGAGATTAAGGCACACATATACATATAGGTAACTGTTATGTATCATAATTCTAAATTTTCCACTTTAAAGATGATCCCTAAAATGTTTTTTTTTTAAAAACTATGGAAAATGGAAGGGGAGACATCAGTTTTAGTGTGCTAAAACAAATCTACCTAGTTTTTATTTGTTTTATATAAGAAACCATTTCTATTCTATAATGTTTCACTTTGTAAATACAATACATGAAAGGTGAAGATAACACCTATAAGGAATACAAATTAGAGATTTGGGCAAACAGAAACCCCTGGATATTCCAGAGGTGGGATCAGGTGCCTAGGATGAGTAAGCATCCCCTGTCAACCGGTCACACCCGCCGTAAGCCCTATATTTTGATCAGGTAAACAGAGTAATCCGTAGTCAAAATCTGTGTCAAGATCGGCCTAACAATCGGTATGAAACACATCAGACATTTCACAAACTAGATCGTTATAATATGGTGGCTTATTTGTGCCACTTTACCTTTTGTCGTCTTTTTGTTTTGTCGTTTTTTCGCCGCGAAATAACGAAAAGATGATAAAACGAAAAGACGACAAAATGTAGGCGAAAAGACGATAAACAAAAACAATGTGCAGGATGCATGAAATAACACTAAGTCGCTTAACTGTATGTGTAATGTATGCCCGCCATTATTTCATCACACCAGGCACCTTTCATATCAGAGACAATTGTCCCAACCGACCATTCTACATGTGCATTTAGAGACAAACACAATCTTTGAGAATACTGACGACACAATCCATAAATTGTGCATATACATCGACAATTCCGTGAGATTCCAGTTCTCAGCATTTGTGGGTCACCGTTGTACGGTGGGTTCGTGCGCCATCTTTTAACAAGAGAACCACAAGACATATCTGTCACCCGAGCATTAGTTAAAATTATCACAAGCCCAAACGGCTACGAAATCTTAAATGATTTTTCTTTTCTGTATATTTAAGTGACTCAGGTGACCTAAGAAAACTTCAATGTATGAGGGAACCTCTGGCCATTGTTTGTTTGTTTTTTTCAAGGGAAGGAAATTCTGAAAATGTGTTAAAGGCATTTCACATGGTGAGGATATAAATGAAACTTTACTTTTATAGAGAAACCACTGCACAACGTGTTTAGACGAGACATATTATGGTAGTGGTGTCTGTACGTCCGTCTGTTTGGGGTTTTGTTTCTATTGTTTATTCTGTCTAATATCAAGCTGAAGCTTGCCATGTAGCTTTTTTTGTTGGTCACTCTAGATCATGTTGCAAATGTGATCCATTTTTACCACTCTTGCAGGAGTCTGCCCTTTTATTTGAAAATATATTATATTGAGGGTACATAATTTGTCCGGTTAATTTTCCCCACATTTTTCAAGCGAGGACCATTTTATTTTACATAGTCTTTGTATAGTAATTGAAGATGTGCATGTAGCAAGGATTTTGATATTCTTAAATTTTTGAGAAAATTACACTATGCTGAACTTGGTCAGTTTTGAGGAAATATCATAAACTCTTCTCAGTTTTAAAGCTAGTCTTTGTAAACAACTTGAAGTCTCTACATAAAGATGTCTTATTGAGGGAGTTTAAGAATACATGTACATGCAAGAAATTCATAATAAAAGGAAAGTATTACATACACATAATATCAAGCTAATTAATGTTAATAGATTTTGCATAAACTCTTGCAAAAGTTCATTTTATTTTTACATCAAAAAATTCTAATTCTGCGAGATTCTGATCCAGACTGTCAAATTCAAAGGTTAATATAATTTTATATACATCACTGCTATGCCTTGATGTCAAAATCCATTGCCCCATTGTAAATAAATTTTTTAAGCTGGATAACAAATGTGAACAATTGCTGTATTTGTCATTGAATTTGTACATAATTTTAACTAAATGACGTCACTATGATATTGAAAAATGACACACAAAATTTGATTTATTTTTGCCACTTTCTTTGGAAATACTGAGACTTGGTACATGGTTGTAATGATTTTCATCATCTGATTTCATTACTGGATAACCATACCTTCGACACATATATCGTTTTGAAAAAAACAAAACAAATTATATCTTAAACAATTAATTCTAGTATCTGTTTAATTAACATGTCTACCAATTTTTTTTTTTTATCAAAAACATCAAAAAGAAAGGAAAATAAAAACTTTAATGAATGGAGAATCCCTGCCCAAATGTTTTCAGTTGTTCCTAATATGCTTTTTTTATAATAAAAAAAAACAAACAAAAGAATTCAAACATTTTGCTACTTAAAATAAAGGTCTTGTCAAAAGAAATATGAAAGCCCTATTACCAATAATTCAAAAGTTTTGGTTGAGGTCAATGTCACAATGTCAAAATTTTGTAACGTAAAATATGAATGCCCTATCACTCTCCATTCAAAAGTTATGACCAAAGTAAAAAAAAATTTGTAGACAAACAGACTAACCAAAAACTATATGCACCAATAATTTCCAGTTTAAGGGGCATAAAAAGGGTAACTTTATTTGCTGCCATCATAGCTGAACTTCTGTTAATTGAAATGTCTTCAAAATCATTCAAAAAGAATTTCCAATCGATCACGTACTCATTGACCATAGTTAACTGAGGAAAGACACAGCTATAAAGCAGAACAGTCGTCACTGCTTTCTCTTGTCATCCTAATACAATTATGTATGTTTTAAACCATTAATTTGTTGTATTAATTTCAGAACTGGTTTTAAAACAAAACTCTACACAAAAACTTTAATTCACCCACTTGCAACAAATTATATCTTAATTTTACAGATTTAAACAATAGTTTACACATCATCAACTATTTTACCATCGTCGCATGCCAGGGCTGAAACGTGCGCTCCTCTTCCCTCTCACCCAGTGTACGTTTCAGCCGTGGTGTGCGACAATGCTATTTTACAATTGTTGTGTTTAGTTTGTCAATCATAAACTCCATCTTATTGGGGCCAACATTAAACTGAATTCAAAACCTGTACCATTCAATAACAACAATTCTTATCTAGTAATTTATAAGATTTTATTCACACAATATTCTAATCACTAACTCTCGCTTCTTTCACTTTTAACACTCCCTATGTCACTATTGCCATCCTGAAGTTCTAACTGTTTCATCCGCTCTGCCAACTGCAGAACTCTCTCTGTAGCAGTCACTTGATTCACAGTAAATCTACCATAGTGTGGATCTGGGAAAGTCCTTAAATTTACGGCAGGATCCTTGAATAAGAATGGGTGCCAGACCCCCTGAATACTGGGCACATGGGTCTGAAAAGGTTTGGTTTTCTTAACAACGTCTACTCCTGATCGAGTTCTAGCTAGTTCAACCCACTTACAAATTTCATCCATGTCCATGCCTTTTAGATTGGTTGTATGAGAATTTCCATTCACTGAAACGAAATAGATTTTTACTTTGTTATACATGTAATGACAGATTACCCAGAATCCCTATCAATACCATGGGAACACTTACAGTAATCAGCTTTAATGGATGCCCCTCGATGACGACGAGGTTTTACATACACAACAATACTGGGATGTTTCCTGGCAAAATCCACAAGATAGTTTTCAATGAAATCCCTACAAAGAGAAAGGCATACAGAGATGATTTTGGAACTTGTTAGCGACAATAAGCATTAAACTATTTAAAGATATATTAATTTATTGAGATATGATATTTTAGTGGACAATTTATTTTGTTTCATATGTTAGAATGTGTAAGTTTTAATAGCAATGAGTAAACGAGTGTTGTTCACTGGTTATGGGGAATTCGACAAGAAGCACCTGGGGTCGGGTCGATCCATCCCATGGTTGATCTGTTCGTCCCACTGTCGATCCATCCCCCCAAATCTTTTTATTAAAGATGTGATAAATGATTGATTACTTAAGAAAAGAGGAAAGTTTTAGCATGCATATTTTAACACAATTTAAAGGGGCATAAACATGACTTGGGCTGAAAATTTTCAAATTTATTTTTCCATTTAGAATGTGTAGAATGATTAATTAAAGTATTTCTAATGGTTAGCAAAAATTTGAATGTCAGTTGTCGAGGTACATGGGAGATACAGAGCTCTAAATTCTTTGTTATGTAAACAAGGTTCATTCCATGTTTTTGTTTACATAGCTTAAATATACGAGTATAAGCTTCGTTTAAAGCAGATCTTTTGAGTTTATAAGTTAATTCTGAACACAATTAAATAGTTTTTAGTGTTTGGTGCATCTCTCTTTTTTTTTAAACATGCTATTTTCTATTAAGCAATCTATATGTAAACAAAAACATGACACAAGCCTTGTTTACATAGCAAAGAATCATGAGTGCTGTATCTCACTTGTAACTTAACAACTGATATTCAAATTTTGGTTGGCCATTAGAAATACTTTGATTAAGCATAGTAAACAATAAAAATTGAAATATAAAATTTTAGCTCAAATCGTGTCCATGCTCCTTTAACAGAGATGTTATGAAAGAAATTTTAGGTCTCTGAAGTTATACATTCTACATTAAATAACAGTTGGATTTAGGCATGTAAATAAAATTGTTTATACAACAATTAGGCTTTACAAAAATCAGTAAAATGTAATTATGAAAAAGTGTGCTCATTAAAGCTATACAAGCTTCAACTATCTAGTTATGTACAGGGTTGGGCGGTTAAAACTGCCCCCAGTGGTTTTAACCGTCCCGGTCAATACTCCCCAAGTGGTCAATAATGGTCAATTGTGATTTAAACTGTCCATTTTCCTATTTTTGTACATTTCTTGCAAAGATAAAGATAAATTAAGTCTTTTCATTATATGGATCAATTGTTGATTAATATTTTTCATTAGACAATCAAATGTAATTTCATAAGTTTAATATATTTGGTTTGCTGAAACTGACCGAAATATCTTCAGTACCTACCAGAGGATCAAAGTTCTATAGCATAGCTTGAAGATTAGAGACAGACCTCTTAATACATGTACTGGACAGATTTAATAAGAATAAAAGGTAGCTGGACATTACCTGAGCACAGGAAGCAGAGTTGACAGGTGTTAGTAAGCATACCCATAGGCTGGCAGTGTGCCTGTTATTGTTATGAAAACATGACCAACCCACCCACTCAAATGTTTATTCAACAGTTAAAATGAAGATTGATGAAACAATACTTATAGGTAGTTCTTGTTAAACTAAGGAATTTGAACAGAAACTTTTACATCTTCCGCAATTCAACAGAGTCATTTGTACATTATTTATTTAATATTATGACTTATAAGTATATTATAAACTGATAGTGCATGTTATGAATTACAGTATTTACCATAATGGTCTGACACTAATAAACATTTAAAATAAATAACAGATACTATAATGACCAAATAATCTTCAATCGACCAGTATTAACCAGTATTGACCACCGGCCCGGTCAATACTCATATTGACCACTTTTTTGCCAACCCTGAATTATTTATGCATCAATTAACTCCTATCAGTATAACTGATATAATGCCAAAGATCTAAAGAAAAACTCAGCAAAATAAACAAGGGAATATTGCTTGAGAGCTTCCCTACACTCAGCATTTCGTATAAACTGCCATTACGTCGTATACACGGACATGGGAACGATGATCGCCAAACATAATCCAGTTGCTGAGACCGAGGTCATACACAGAGACGGAAACTGACATGAGTAACTACATGTTTGTTTTGTTTAAAATATTACATCGTTTTATGAATGACTAAAAATACCATAAGCGTAGGAAAGTAAAAAATACGCAAATGTGCCACTGAAATGAAATTTTGATAGTAAATTTTCTATAAAATTGGCATATTAAATTGTTTACAAATCTAACACGTGCTCCGTGCCTCTTTGCTTTTTTTCCGAATCGGTGACCTCCAAGGTCAATGCACATCGGAGATTACGAGCAGGAATTACTGACAGGATGACAATGATTCATGAATCAACATTTTCTGCTGATTTCATGGGTTTATTGCTTAAGATTCACTCTGATTCTATGAAGTTATATATATTTAATCACAAACATGTTAAATATTTGTTCTTTTATTTTTCAATTGATTTACCGTCAGTTACAGCTTTTATTGCTAAAAATAAATATTCTAATTCAGAATAAGAATTGTATTGTTTTAATTATTGTAAAAACATCATTATTTTAGTTAGTACAGCAATCCGTGTAAAAATGTGACCATTGACAATTGTGAAAACACCTTTTGTCTAACAATCTTTGATCATTAATAGCAAGAAAAACCACCTTTTATCGAGCACTGAAAAATTATCGAAAGGTTTTTATTAAAGAAAACTCCAAAAGCTCATAGCTTAGAAATATTTTTATCTACCGAAGCCAAGGATATATAAGCTAATCATTAAACCAATTCAGCTCAGTAGTGTAAATAACACTTTGAGAAATAGTTCAAAAACGTGGTACATGTAATTAATTTTTTCTGGGGGCCGAATCAACCTAGGGACCGATAGTGTAGGGACGGATTGTCTAGAAACGAAGCAACTTTGCCCCTTTTTTGTTATTGTGTATTCTGTAAATATTAGATATAGTTCATTTTCCCAAACATAGAGACTCCACAGCTCGAATTTTCTCACAATATGATCCTGAGAAAATTCGAGTTTTACAAACCGGGCACAAACAGTTAGTTTACCTTGTTCCTCTGCTACTAGAATTATGTTTGCAGAATCTGAAGGTTATTCTCATAAGCTGACAAACGTATCTACCGACTCCGTTTTGTCCAACATTAATAAGTTTCGACGGTGGTAATGAATTGAACGACATTTCTCTTACTGGTGCTTTCCGGATTTCACCTATCAAACATGACCGGAAAATAGTATTACTTTTATTCCTACGCGTAAGCATCGTTATTACCAATGAAATGTGCCGTTTTTCATGTCTGTATTATTTTAATTTTATTTTAAAACATTCTTGCTTACTGTAATTAACAATATCAGAGTAAGAAAGTTATCTCAAGTATAAACTAGTGCAGCTAGCTATCGCGGAATGATATTACACCATGGAGGTTTCAGGGCATTTCCGGTTTACAAAATTTTACACGTTTGACAAGTAGTAGAAGAATGGTTTTTAGCATATTTAAAATGTTTGATGATGTCATCTTGCAAAGATGAAGACGAAAGTAGTTTAGAAACTGGCGACCTTGGTCTCGGATTGGGATTAAAACCAGGTTCTTTACCAATCTTAAATGTGTTGCGTTATAACGACGTTGGTAGTAAAAAGGATTTCCCATCAGTAACAGATAAACCACTTGTCCCACCAAACCAGAACCAATATTCACAGATTGAAAAGATCCGTGGTAAAAATAAAATTTTAAAAGACAGTGTTAATAAAGGATTGGGTGCTAAAACTGAAGGACAGATTCCCTCGAGTAATATGAATCGCGGGAGGACTCCGAGTGTAGAAGAACATAAAACAGTGGCAGGTCTGTAGTGAAGACTTGTAATTTATTTAACATGTGTTGTGTAGGCCAAATGTACTTGTCAGAGTTCTTGAAAACTTTAACCAACAAGCAGGGCAAACGTTTTGTAGTACCCATACATTTCTAGCAGGACCCACAAAAAACCCACACAAATTTGTGAATCATATTTGATAAATTGCCGAGTTAATTATATGTGGTAACATCTCTATTGTTATCATACATATTCTTTTTCGAAAATCAGCCAACACTGGCCCTTTCTCTGGTCTCCACTGCTGCTAAAAAGTACAGTTAGACCGTTTTCCTTTTTCACATGCCTGTCTCTTGTCCCTCATAATATTTCCATCATAAATGAAATAAAAATGTAAAGGTGTTGTTTGTTATGCAATAATTTCTCGCTGGGTTAATATGGTAAAATTACATGAAGCAGTAAACCAGCTGATCAAACTGGTAGTGATTACATCAAATAGGATAAAAGGATGACCTGAAAGGTGCTTTGTAGTGTCAGTGATCTGTTTACAAAACAAAAGAAGTGTCCTATACATTTATTTCTATAAAAAGTGTTCCTGACTGATAATTTTTGTTTTGCTTTATATGTTTATTATTTTGGAACAGTATGATAATTGTGTTTCCATTTTAGAAGCAGCCAATATAAACCGCGATGACATCTTGAAAAAGTTAGCAGAGGCTGAGCAGGTAAAAGGTTTGGATTTTAAGCTCAGTGGAACCTTTCTGGTTTCCCTTTTCTGGAACTTGTCAGTCTGGTATAAACATTGGAAGAAGATTCTTTCAAAATTTCTTTGAAACTACAAAACCAATTTGTGTAAGGGTGTATTAAATCTGTTCAAATTAAAGGCCTAGAATGCATTATGGCCTTACCTTGGAATGAAGCCAAAATTACAAATAAATATATTTCATATGTATTTTGTTCAGGAGGTTGAAGAACTGAAGACAGATCTTGAGGTTTATGAAAAGAGACTGGAGTCCAAGTACAAAGCTATTGCTATATTAAGAAAACAGGTCTGTTGTTGCATGCTGTAAACTATTTGCTCATATTATACATACATTACATCTATAAGGTTGAATATCGCTTTAAGTTACATAAATCAATTATTATAACTTATAAATCAAGTTATAAATCAAATTTGTTTTACTTTCTAGTATTTTTGAAATGGAAATATTTTATAAGAATTGCATATAAAATTCATTTTTTAATGTTTATCTCCCAGATATTTTCACGTGAAGAGGGTATGGATGCATGTGAGAGAAAAAGCAGAAAATATGAAGAGTCCCTAGAAAAAGTGGGTTGCATAATTTAAACAGATGAAAATATTGTTTGTTGTTCATATATTAATGAAATATTTGTGTTTGTTACTCTATGTAATTTCATATACCGTAATATAAATTGTAGGAAGTCAACACTCTAAATTTTGAGTTAGGAAAAAGGGAAACGACTTTTGAAAATAGCCAACAAATGTGGGCAGTAAGATTTGACAGGTTAGTATGAACTATAAAATAACGCAAACCTTATAGTATGCAAATGCTGTTACAAGTACTGAAAGAAAATACAATGTTGGATCTAATTGGGGGGGGGGGGTGCATCATGTGATACATTCTGTAAGAGTTGCCACACACCAGATTCAAGCCCCTGCAGAAAAGTTACCTATTATAACCTACTTCTATTTTTTTTAAAGTATTTGCAGGGAAAATGTCTCCTTAACAGCTGAGCTGGATCAGAAATCCTTGGAACTCAGAGAAGTAAAGGCACAGAAAACAGGTAGGATGCTTTTGTTACACATTGAAAGAAATTATGAAGAAGTTCAGTTTGTCTGATGCATAAGGGCTACACCTGTATGCCAGGGGTCATATGTCACCTTTTTACATATTTCGATATTTTATTTTTTACTTTGACTTTTTCCGAGACATAAAAGCCTGGCCTGGAGGTTATAAAACTTTTACCATACTCAAAATCAGCCATGTTTTTTTTAATACAAATTTGAGCAAGCTTCAAAATATACTTGAAAAATCTGGAGGATGTACTCCATTAGAGTGTGAGAATAATTTCATAAAACTTTTAAAACCTTCACTTTTGAGTATGAGTACAATTTAGAGCACAGAGTTCGAGTCTGAGTGTGAAAACATGCTAAAAAACTTTTATAACCTCCAGGTCAGGTCTGGATTTCAGATAAAAGTTAACTCAAACTCAAGTTTGAGACATGTTTTTATAACTCAGTTGTGACATTATATCTACATGTACGTGCAAATAATCATGGATGTGAACACATCCTCTACTACATTATGATAAGATGTAAACAAATGTGAACTTCTAAAATTAGACATGCATAAAATTTGAAAAACATGTATTAAGAATGTTATAGACAGAACATCAATCTTTGTGCAGAAGTGCAAGTTTATAGTGAACGGTGAAGATAACGAACAGTGATCAATCTCATAACTCCTACAAGCAATACAAAATAGATAGTTGGGCAAACACGGACCCCTGGACACACTGCTTTACTGGGCAAAGACCTCAGGTGGGCATACTATAAACCAGCTTTTACCGGTATTCGCGACAACTTCATTTTGTGATTTACCTGTGATAAACTGGTTCACAGCAACTAATTTTCACGACCAATAATATCTTGAACTTACAAGAGACATTAAAGGACTGGTTCGCAGCAAGAAATATTTGCGATGATGAGGATCTCGTGAACCTTGCGAAAATTTCTCTCACATGAATGAAAATTTGGTTTACAGTATTTCCTGTTATTTTCAGTCAATAACGTATAAATATTGAAATATGGTTACACATGACTTCTGGTTACAAAGGGGGGGGGGGTTAATCCCTGTTTTATGTAATTTTGGTAGCAACTCAGTGAAAATCACTTCTTTTCATTTTTGTTGAAAAGTGTTGTGCAGAGAGCGAGATGAGTTGTTGGCCTTGCTAGATGTCAAGGAGAGAGGGCGCTATATGAGGTCACGCAGTGTTTCGGAGGATGAAGCGTACAGCGAGTACACCTCTACAGAGGTCAGGAAAAAATTTCTGATATTTTCGAGGAGTTTAGAAAACTCTTAACTTTAATACTTGTACAGTGTACCTAACACCGTGCTTTATTCAAATAACTAACCTTTGATACATGTATATTTGTTCATTTATTTAATGTAACTAAGAAATGATTATTTCTGTTTATGATATTAATTAGTATTTTGACATTTTCATTTATGATGAGAACCCTATAAGTTGAAAGAACTTGAGTTCGAACCGTTTGTACATATATGTTCAAATCAGACAGTGTATTAGTTCACCTGAGCAAAAGAACTTTGCCAAAGGAAATGTTTAAAATCTTAATGAAAGAAACAACAAACATATGATTTCTCAAAACAACATGCAAGTATCCTTATGTAGTGTAAATTATGTTTTGTTCAAATAATGATCGGGGGCGGGAGGTGTCAGAACAGGCCTACAGTAGGAGTGCAAAGTTTTACTTGAAATAACCTAAAAACAACAAAGCTACATTATGTCAATTATCTTCATGCCCCTGCCTCCTCCTCCTCTTCTTCCTCCTCCTTCTCATCCCCCTTCCCCTAGTAAGGGTCAAAGTAGGGATACAGTTTTGTTATTGAGAATTTAATAAAAGATATATATACAGGTAGGTTTGTCAAAATAGTATAAAAGCAGTTTTATGGAGTTTGGATTGAATTTTGTACAAATTGCAAATGCAATGGCAGGCATAAAGAGTAAGGTGTAAGAGCAAGGTGACTCAAGATCA
Organism: Ostrea edulis; assembly: GCF_947568905.1. Lineage (NCBI taxonomy): Eukaryota > Metazoa > Mollusca > Bivalvia > Ostreida > Ostreidae > Ostrea > Ostrea edulis. The sequence goes on from NC_079172.1 coordinate 17,414,028, forward strand.
TATTGTAGCCCATGTGTCTTTGTATTGATCTGCTTGTTTTCACATTTAGTGACCTCTAGACACTACATACTCTGTTTTAATGTCTCGATTCTGCTTTAGCTGGCTGTTCTAGGCGCCTGTAAGTGCAGGGTTACCTCCCCTGAGCCCTGTGGTTGTGCACATGCTGCTGCAGCCCTTAGAAGGGAATTGTGCAAACTAAAAGAGCAGGTTAGTATTGTTAAAGTTTATTGATCAAATCTACTTAAGAATCATGCTGAATACTGTATAGGAGCCATTAGAAGGGCTTACTTTGTCTAATGCGTAATTAGTTTAAGTATGGATGAAAGTCAGTAAATATGGATGAAGGTCAGTTCTACGTCACGAATAATTAAATACCAGACACGTAGCCCCGATTAGGGAAAGTTACCCCTTCTGTGCAACACCCTCTTTCTTGATATCATTAATATCTTCTATAAAGGTGTAAAAGGATTATTATTTGAGTGATTTGAGACCTTTTGATATTGTAGTATGAAGCGCAGTTACGAAGACGAGATGAGGCTTCTCAGACAGTGGACGCTTACAGAGCAGCATTTGAGGAACAGCTCTTTAAAAACAAACAGTTGATGTTAAAGCTGGCAGAACTCGCTGTCGCTGGACCATCGAGATACGAAAAGGCAAAGGTCATTCTCAAAAATCTTATTCATCTCCTGAATGATGGTAAGTTGATTTCCAACGGCAGAATGAAAATTCTAAACGCAGCACTTTAACAAGATACTGTAAACCAATTTTTTTTATATCTATGAAATATTTGCAAAGTTCACAAAGTGCTTGTTGTTTATTGTCGGAGTTTTGGAGATGGTGCAACTTCATAGAGCATGGTGACTTTCTTATGGATATAAATTGTTTTGAACATATTTTCTTATCTGCGAATTGTGAATATGTGAAGAATAAAAGTTGGTTTAAAGTACTGTATTTAGAATATTGTGTTCCATGCAACATAATTCATTTTGTTCCACTCCTGTGTTTAAGCACTATAACAGGACAGGTTCTTCCAATGTTTTTATTTTTAAGGAAAGAAAATGATTTACTACAATAGAATTACAGAAGATTTCTATGTTACTGTTTTGATCAGATGACTACCTTTGTGAGATAACCAATCAGAGACAGAACGTCTACAGCATCAATGGGAATTTAAAATCGGGGCCAAAGTTTGAGCAGGAGAGCCATTCTGATCCTGTGATGAATGACAGAGACCTGGTTATGGCACTTACTGAAATAGTTAGTACTCATCATAGCTGCTTGTAAATTACATGTACACATACATGAAATTTAAAAATTTTGTAGATTAATTGAATTTAAGAATTCATCAATTACAGAAAGGTTATTCATGATTTTAACAATTTCCATTCTTGAAGTAGTAAAATGAAATACATGTAGAAAGAGATATGCACATCAATTCTGGATTCCTGTCTACATTTTCATCTCATATATTTCAAAAAGCTTTGCAACTTTGCTAATGAGATTGTTTGAATTGCAAAATAGAATCCATTAGTAATTGATTATTAACTTTAATACCAGTGTTAATTGATTAATTGCTCTTAATTTCAACTCGTTTTGATTAGGGGGTAGAAAAATCTTTTCCTTGAAACCGGGCTTTAAATTGTCATATGTTTTAAATTTCTTATTGACATAAATAAATAACCATTTAATTTGTCAAATTTCTTTATATTATTGAGTTAAAAATGGTTAATCTTCATATTTTACACTTTAACTTCATGAAACAACAAAAGCTTTGGTATAAACTACCTAAATGACAAATTTATTATAACTGTAAAAAGGAATTTGTGTGTCGGGGGTGGGGGATGGGGTAAAAAAAAATTCGTTTTCTATTGATTTCTATATATGTGAAACGCGATTTTAACCCAAATTATAGAGTTATCTCTCTTTGTTTTGTCAAATAAATCAACTGTTATGAAAATTTATATAAATATCTATATTGACTAAAAAAAATCATAAAATATTGATAACTTTTAAAAATTGACCAGAAGATAGGTGGCGAAACAATACTATCGTTTGCAGTTCTTTGATTATATATGATGAACCATGGTCAACAGAGCCAAGTGGTTTTTATTCTGTGAATTAGGGTTTCTACATTTCTGTTTTGGGTTTGATTTTTTTCAGTTACACCAGAGAAATGAAGCATTTGCACACAAGAAGCTTGCAGCTCAAGTTCTGAGTGACCGTGTTAGGGAATTGGAGAACCAGCTTAGCAATTATCAAACGGAGGACCACCAGGAAGCGGCCCACTCCTAACAGTGACCAGAATTCAGAAACAATCTCATCACTTTGACGAGAGAAAATGAAAAATAGCAGTAAGGTCAACATGAAATCAAGCATTTTTTAACACTTCTTGCGTTTTTATATGTATTTGCATTTTGATTGTCGGTGTACAGAAGCAAGGTTTCTAACCATTGTACAATTTTTATACTATCTATAGATTGATAAGTACTGTGGTTTTGGATTGGCTTTTTATACTGTATGAATATTATACTGGTTTTGAATGTGGGTAGCTGTATTTTGGCAAAAAATTTGCCTTAATTCTGCGATGGCAAAAGATCCGTCACACAGATAAAGTTTTAGTTATCCATGTACGATGCTGAATCATGAGTGTAAAAATTAAAATCTTGAAAAATATATATATCTTTAAGAAATAATTCAATTTTTGAAAATACATATTAAAGGACATGAACTACTATGCTTTATGCCAGCATACCAGTTACTTCATGAAGGACATTAGCGTCTCATGAAAAGTCTGCTGGCGTGAAGCGTTGCTGTTTATACCCTCATGCATTTTCAAAAATGAAATTCATTTTTTATATCTAAATTCTACCATCATTTCTGTCGTAATTCCCAGCTGTTAAAATAGTCATACGATATTTATCAAGATTCATATGCACATTGTTCACATTCATGAGGAAATGGCTATCATCTCAATTGGTAAAGATTTCGAAGACGAAAACATTGGAAATGTAAATATATGTATATATTTCTTATACAAACCACACAAAAAAACATATCTTTTAAGAAAATTTTGAAAATGTACCACATGGTGCAGATGTGTCGAAGAACTGGGGTGCAGGACCATGAATGGCGATGCTTTCCTTGGTTGTGTACCAATACAGTCCAGTAGTGTTGTAAGGTTTATAGAATTGTATACTGCTTTCCATGAATCAAACTACACTCATGTTTGCTGGTAAAATAAGTGGTGTATACATTCCTGGTGTCAAATTTGATTTTTTTAAAAAATACTTGGGTGTTGGAAAGGCATTTTATTTTTATATTGTTTTGTTTTATTTATTTAAATGTGTTATGTATATATACAGTGTATATCAATATTTGTATATTATTTTCATATAGATAGTCCCAAACCTTTTGAAATGCTCATTCTTCTTTTTTGTGCAATGTATAATGTAGAGGCTTGAAGTATTGATGTTGTTTGCCAATCAATGAAGAGTCCTAACCTGTCAGAATCAGCAGTGAATTCCATCTGATGTGTATGTTTATATGTGATTTACACTTTTTGTAACCAATATATGTCTTCCTTTATTTTGATTGGAATATTGTAGAGTGCCATCTGTCCTAGCTTTAGCTCTCAGACATTCCATATTCATCTTGCCAGTGAGGTATTTCATTGCAAAACTAATTGACAAATCAGTTTGCTTAGGCTTTTTGGTACCAAGTGATTGCAAGTATTCTTGACCAGGTTATTATTTTTATACCCTTAACAAACAAAAGTTGGAGTGTTTTCTAGTAATTTTCATCACCATCCTTTTGTCTGTCATATGTTGTTTCTTGGCAAAATATTCACATTAGAGAAGAGTGAAAGTTCTTACTTGACCTTTCCGAATTGTTTACTAGTACTGAGCCAAGGTCATTTAGAAAAGATCAAGGTCAAGTTGATCCAAAATTTTCTTTAAGGATGTTCGCTCCCAAGTATGAAAATTATTTTTTTCAAATTGCGAAGTATAATTTTAAAATTGGTACATATATGATGAATTAAAAATCTTAGAGAAAAGTTGGAACTAAATGCTTCTTAATGAGTTTGATGAGTTCGACCTTTTTGTAGTTGAATTGTTTCAAATACATGTATACCCATGTGATAATTCACTGTCGGGGATTGAATCTCCATTTTAATTGTGATATCAGATAAATGTAAAAGGATCTAATTTAACAAACCTTATGGTAAAAATTCATGATATATCTTTTGAATCAGCTGTGACCTATTTTAAAAATGTTAATGAATTTAATGCAAGAGTTCTATTTTGCTTTAAGATATTTCCATATCAAAAAGTTTTTTTGAAACTCGTGTAAATAACATTGTAATTTCCTTTATTTAGGAGTGGGAATTTAAGGAGGGTCGTAATAAAATTATCAAGATAGAAAACTGCAAATGGAATGCAAGTGTGAAATTTTTTCTGAAGCTTATTTAGACTTTTCAAAAATATTTACATGGTGTTATTATCATCTTCTTCAAAGTATAAAAACCTTTTTACTTATCAGGTAATACTGAATCACCGATGTCAGCTCTAAAGGTTTATATCTAGTCTGGTGTGTAAATGAAAGGTTTACGAACGAGGAAATTGTGCTGATTTCCAATTATTTCTAAAACTGCGAATGCCACATTCCCGACATTAATATTGTTATATTTAGAACTACATTCCCTTTTTTATACATCCGTTTAGCTAGTGATCACTGTACTTTTTCTCCTTGCGAACAGTTTTGATTGGTCTTTTTTTTTTTTCACTGTTGTTTTCTACCAAGCCGTTGGACGGTGATTAGTCAGCAGATTATTGTGATGTCATCCTGTCACGCAATGACACACTGCTTTCAGTTTCATTTATATCACATTAAATGCACCAACATCTCTTTAAAAGGATTTAAGATGGTGAGATTTGTAAAGCTGATATTTATGGTTGCAAAATAGAAGGAGTAGTTGGAATAAGTTTAATGGCATAGCCATTTTTAGTAGTAAGGATAACAAAAGCTTTGTGTTGGGCAATAATTATAAACCTTGAGGGCTAACATAATCATTGTTGCCCTCAGCCCTAGTCAATAATGTAGTGCAATAAAAGTTGTTACCTTGAAATCTTTAATTAAAGTGTAAAAAATCAATATGATTTTAAAATGAAATTATTAAAACCACAATAATGTTTTGGAATCCTTATGAGCGAACATTTTAAATGGTTCAGTCAAGATCACAGAGATTCAGGTAAAAAGACTAACAATGTAGCATGCAGGAATTGTTAGGAATCGTGCATTTTATTGCACATGGGGCAAAGGTCATTAAAAAGGGTCAAGATGCGAGTTCTTTTTGGATTGCTCATCAAGTTTATCTGTTAATTTGTTTGTTTGGTTTTTAATTATTGTTTTTATGGTCCATGAACATTACATTTTCCATATACAGTTGGTATTTATAATTTTTCCCCAAAGGTATTGTCACAAATTTCATATGGATATAAGGTGTTGTCATGCTTTTATACATTCTCATTTACTTGCTTCGTAAGTGCAATAATGTTACTTATTCATACCATGAGTACTTGAAATCCAATTTGACAATTTAATAATCGTACATCTTGAGGTTGGTAGGTATCAAGGAGTGGGAGACGAAATATAACCATGGATAATTAAAATCTTTTTAGGGGTACTTTCCTTGCAGGCTCTGTTTTAGAGTACCTGCAGGTAAGACAAGTTTTCAGTCAACATATGATTAAAGTGGTTATGGTACATCCTCTTCCATATGAATTGATTTTTATAAGTACAGTACTAATATGAGAAAGCTTTGGTGTCAGGGATTTAGTCTAGTCATTAATAGAATCTCAGAAATTTAACAAGTTAGTGCAATTACTACATACATGATCATTTATTATCTAATTCCATGTATTAAGGTATAGTGGCTGTTGAATGGCTGCTCAGAGTACATAATGCATTTGAACTCCAGATTGGAGCATGAATTCTCCAGAATGTACAGAGAAATTTTTGCATAAAACGAAATTTGATTACAGAAGGACTGTAATTTTATTAATTAGCTACAGATGCAAAGTTAAAATCTCATCTCTAACCTTGATGTGGATCTCAAGTTTCCATAGATTTGTGGTTCATGCATTGCATTTTAAATGTTTATTGGTATTGTTCAAAAGATGTTACAAGTTATAGAAATAAAACTCTGTGTGTGCTAGACTTATATGTCTTTGTCATAGTTTTGGTCTAAAAGACTACAATGTCTTACAGTTCCACTTTGTGGTAATCCGGGGGCATCAGTGTTTCACAAACACATCTCATTGTAATCCGGGGGCATCAGTGTTTCACAAACACATCGCATAGTAATCCGGGGGCATCAGTGTTTCACAAACACATCTCATTGTAATCCGGGGGCATCAGTGTTTCACAAACATCTCATTGTAATCCGGGGGCACAGTGTTTCACAAACACATCTCATTGTAATCCGGGGGCATCAGTGTTTCACAAACACATCTCATTGTAATCCGGGGGCACAGTGTTTCACAGACACATCTCATTGTAATCCGGGGGCATCAGTGTTTCACAAACACATCTCGTTGTAATCCGGGGGGGGGCATCAGTGTTTCACAAATACATCTTGTTGTAATCTGGGGGGCATCATATGGTGTTTATGTCTCCCAACTGATTTGATATGCCAGAGCATGTTCTTCATATGATCAATTTTTAAACTGAGGCAAGCTATTGGCAAATTAGTTGATATTACAGGGGTTGAATTTTCCTTGGCAAATGTTTTCAGTTTTCTCAAGAAATCCTCACTGAGTAGTCCTTCACAAATGCTCAACAGTCTAATCATTTTAGCTCACCTGAGCTGAAAGCTCAAGTGAGCTTTTCTGATCACCCGTAGTCCGTCGGTCTCCAACTGTAAACTTTTAACATTTTTTACTTCTTCTCAAAAACCACTGGGTCAATTTCAACCAAAGTTGGCACAAAGCATCCTCAGGTAAAGGGAATTTTAAATTGTTAAAATAAAGGGCCAGGCCACCTTCCAAGGGGAGATAATCAATAAAAGGTAAAAATAGAGTAGGGTCATTAAAAAATCTCAAGAACCACTGGGCCAGAAAAGCTGAAATTTACATGAAAGCTTCCTGACATAGTGAAGATTCAAGTTTGTTCAAATCAAGGCCCCCGGGGGTTGGATGGGGCCACAATAGGGTATCAAAGTTTTACATACAAATATATAGGAAAAATCTTCTCAAGAACCACCGAGCCAGAAAAGCTGAGATTTACATGAAAACTTCCTGACATAGTGCAGATTCAAGTTTGTAAAATCATGGCCCCCGGGGGTTGGATGGGGCCACAATAAGGGATCAAAGTTTTACATACAAATATATAGGAAAAATATTTAAAAATCTTCTTCTCAAGAACCACTGAGCCAGAAAAGCAGATATTTACATGAAAGCTTCCTGACATAATGCAGATTCAAGTTTGTTCAAATCATGGCCTCGGGGGGTTGCATGGGGCCACAATAGGGGATCAAAGTTTTACATACAAATATATAAGGAAAATCTTTAAAAATCTTCTCAAGAACCACTGATCCAGAAAAGCTGATATATACATGAAAGCTTTCTGACATATTTCAGTTTGTTAAAATCATGGCCCCCAAGGGTAGGATGGGGTCACAAGGGGGGGGGAATCAAAGTTCTGCATACAAATATAAATGGAAAATCTTTAAATATGAGCCAAGGTGACTTAGGTGAGTGATGTGGCCCTTGGGCCTCTTGTTTAATATGTTGCAGATTTGAGCCACTCTTGTTTCCTTTTTATAATTTCTAGTCCAGAAGTTCTACAGAGAAAGGTTTGCAATAGTGTAAACATACATTTTTACACACTTCTTATTTTGGTAATATCCAGTCAGATCAAATTTGTGTAATTTCATACCAGCGGATTTAAAGTATGTAGGCAATTTTCATGCAAGCCATATAAAGGAAAATATTACTCCACCAAATCATGAATCTGTGGAATTAAATACGTCTACACTAGTTCATCCCGTTTTGTAATTACACAGCATCTCGAGGGAGACCTGCCAGTTGATCAAACTTTCAGTTGACTTTCTTTTCATTAGAATAATTTGTACCTCACGAGGCTGAAACTGAACCAGTGGTTCTGAATGTACTGTGTTCTAAACCTTTCTCTTTAGAACCACTGAACTAGAAATGTGAAAAAGTAGAAGTTATGCTGTAGCAATTTTGATTATATTTGGCTTAAGAAAGCTGCAGTCATCAGTCTCGCATTTATAACTCAGTACTACATGTATTTTACATGATCTTGCTTAAGAAATTAATCACATTTAAGCACTTTACACCTAATATATATATCAGGCCCCAGGATCAACCATAAAACTTGGACAAGCTCACTTTTGATCAAAATCTCCCTATTATAGAAGGAATATATTGTTTGAAAAACTAGAGTCCGAGATTAAAATTGTAAGCTCACCTGGGTTTGATGGCCCTGGCATATTCAAAAACCTATATCCACTGAATACAATTTTTTCAGATGGTCTGCCTGGTCAAGCCTGAAGATGACATTCACTTTGAGACTCTTTTATCTAGGCTCAAAATAAGAGACATTGCTGAAGTTCTCCAACTGGGCAGGCTGAGATATGGCTTGGACACACTGAGTGCAGCACAAGCTGGATCTCGCAGGTCAGATGCATGATCATTGCAGCACAGCGGGGCCAAGGCAGACCAAAACTTTCTTGGGACGAACTCGTGAAGCGTGATCGTGTAGCCCTGAACATGGACTCTACCAACCCACTGGATCGCCATGCGTGGAGAGGACTTCGCTCTCGACAGACAGACAGGCAACACCATTGACATGAGGATTAATATATGGCCTGTATAATGATGATGATGATACTTTGACCTTGAAAAACATTAGGCATCTTCCTCTCATCATGGTCATCAAATGTACCAAGTTGCAAGATTCTGGAGCTTACATTTGGCCTAAAAGGTCCAGACAGATGGGCGACGCTATACCATAATACGACAGGTGTATAGAAAATGATGCTCTTACTCGACTTAGTTTTCTTATGACTTGAAGACGTACTCCTAAATTACACAGGCCTAGAGGAAAAAATCATTTGGAAAGAGTCAAGCTGAAAGAATGTGTTATTTTGAATATGATAAACCCCAGTTTAGTAGGAGGGGATAGAGGTGTCCATCTTTACTGCCTCCCCTCCACTTCATTTCTGTCTCCTCCTTTCCCTGCCCCCACAAATTAGGCTTGTCTAGCAAAGAAATATTAGTCTTTCGAAGTCAGCTTTAGTTTCAAGGCCATACACAATGTTTCTGACATTTTCTCTAAAATTATTATTTATCTCCTCGATGTGAAGAGTTCTTGTATGGTATTTCCAAAACCTTATATTGTAGTAATATAATACCATACTTTGTATATCGGTCAAGGTAGCACAGTGGTTAGATTACCTAATTCGTAATGCAAAGGTCCCTGGTTTGATACCCGACTATTCCAATGATTTTTCTATCCTCCTTTGCTACAGTAATGTCTATGAATACAACTTACTGTGAGCCGACTACATTTTTATACCCCCCGCAACTCCCCGTCCGTCCGTCTGTAGACACAATGGTTTCCGGGCTCTAAAGCGTTATCCTTTCCACCTACAGTCACCATATCATACATATGGACTACCCATGGGACAAATATGTTCCCTATCGAATTTGGGGTCAAAAGGTCAAGTGCACTGGACATTGAAATAGTAATATGGTTTCATCTCATCCATTTCTTCCTAGAGAAGAGACTACCCAAGGTTTTGTCATACCCTTCTTTTATTTTTTACACTCGGGAAAGAGGTAATTTATACCTATTAACAACACCCTTTGGGAGATTGGGGTAAGCGGGCGGTATTCTTAGTGAACATTGCTCACAGTACCTCTTGTTACTTGCAACAACCAGGAACTATCAAAATATGCTAACTCTAATACAGAAATGGTGAAATACCCCAAGATTTTATGTAGAAACGAGATACTTAAAATGCAAGTGAATTGTATAAGAAATGTCACGAAAAATTATATATCATTGAGAAATGGCCCTCGATCATCACCCCAATACAGCAAACCAATTAATGATTTGAAATTAACCAAGAGTTTGTTTCATGAGCTTAACAATGAACTACTCTCCTCTTGGCTATTCATAAACTTCACAATGAATCAAAATCAAATTTCATATTGTTCAACTTTAATTATAACCTCAGTTTAATTACGGGTCAGTTTATTTCACTTCTATCACATATATTTCATGTATCAAAAGGTAAATTACAAGATGTATTATTATCAAATGCCCTTGTGGAAAACCCCGATATCTAATAAAGCACAAAATCTTCTTATCACTGGAAGAAAATGTTGACATCTGAAAACAGTAATTTATTAACAGACTTTGTTACATGAGAAGAGACTGTCACATGTAATTAAACCAGCATTAGCTCATATTCGTTAATAAATCATTTACAATCCCAGCAATATCTCTATCCATTTGCTGCACTTCAAATGAAGGTAAAAACTTTTCATATTATTTCTTTTCTTTTTTTATTTGTATGAACAATTTCAGTAGAATGGTTGCCATAAAATTATCCCTGTATCTGAAATTACTAGCACTAAAGCAATGCAATTTTCCCAAATGAAGTTGCATAAAATGATATGTAACAATACCAAGAAGGGTGTATGAAGTAAATAAATAATGGTCACAGTACTACATATGCTCTTTCAGGATCATTTCAGTCAGGAAAGGCGGTACCCTATGAAGAATTATATAACATTTCCCTGTCATTCAGTAATAGTTTGGATGAGACTTCGATAACAACCATAAACAAGATGCCCATGGATCACATTGCTCACCCGAGTCACCTTGGCCATTTAACAATTTTCCCTACATATATTCGCACGTAAAACTTTTATCCCTATTGTGGCTCCACCCTAACCCCGGGGGCCATGATTTGAACAAACTTGAATCTGAACTATGTCGGGGAGCTAACGTGTAAATTTGAACTTTTCTGGCCCAGTGGTTCTTCACCATGGCTTGCGACGATATCGGTTCTAGAGAAGATTTTTAAATTACCTCACTCTATTTTTGCATTTCTGTGATTACTTCCCCTTTGAAATGCCATGGCCCTTTATTTGAACAAACATGAATCCCCCTCACCCAAGAATGATTTGTACCATGTTTGATTGGAATTGGCAGTGTTTTTAAAAATTTGTCCGTGTATTTTTACTATTTCACTATTATCTCCCTTTGGAGATGGGTGTTGCCCTTCATTTGAACAAACTTGAATTCCCTTCATCCAAGGATGATTTGTGCTAAGTTTGGTTGAAATTGGCTAAGTGGTTCTGGAGAAGAAGATGGAAATGTGAAAAGTTTACGTCAACGACGCCAATGACAGACAACAAAAGATTTTAACAGAAAAGCTCACTTAAGCCTTCTGTTCAGGTGAGCTAAAAACACTAAAACCTGCTTTGTTTACATATTATCCACTCTCATTGGTTTTTGATGAGGGATCTTTGAAACTGGATGACGTTTACCAGATCAAGACTTGACGTTGATATGCTACATCACAAATTGACAAGACTAGGATACAATATTCTCAGCAAGGTACCCCTAAACAAAGTTGGAAGTGAATGTGAAATGGGTCTGATTTATACACTGTGTATGTACAGATAAATTAAAATGAATAAACCATTATTACAACCATACATCCATAATCAAAACATAATAAACAAAGCACATACACACATATGTATAGTATCAAAAAACAATCTTTCAGGAAAACTGGTGTACAGGTTTTTCATTTGCATTCTGACAATTACAATACACATATTTTAATTAAAAGAGACTGTATCTTGTGATGCAGTATCTCCAAAAAATATCTTTTGGCATAGAATTCTAAAATCTCAAGTTAAAAGTGGAATTAAACAGTTTTATCAACTTGGTTTAACAGATTTGCACTTCCACAGTACTCCGGGTTTAAATATACAGGAAAAACCTCTGGAAGAATCTAAGATTACACAATTACCCGACAATATGGTTCACATTTGAAAATGGTAAATGCAAAGTGCACAACAGAATAATAATCACATTATATGGCTCTGACCTTGTTTTCTTTTACAGCATGACAGAATGTACTGCATAAATGTATATAATTAACAGTAAAATAATGCTCATTGCTGGTAGCACTCAACTGTCACATACTGAACAACTGCTCGGAATAGTTTGGTTTCATCATAATTCGTTGAACACCAAATGGTATCAAAATACAGAATATTGATGGGTTATATGATAAAGAAGGTTAAATGTTTGTATCAAAGTACTCTTTGAATTAAGCAAAACAATGAAATTTGATACCGAAGGAAAATTGATGAAACTAATATCTGGATATAAAATAATTATCTGCACACTTCTTTAAAACATGCCACACCAAATTTCATTTCATTTCTCAACTTATTCTACCACCAAAAAGAAAAATAGCATTCATTGATTCATGAAGTTGTTGTTGCCATGCATCTGAATGAATGGAATCAAAGAAGCTGGAACTTCATTTCGGAATGGTATGTTATTTTTCATGATAACTTCTGAAGCCAAGCACTGTAAACTTCTGTACTGCAGGGGGAAAACAGGTAACCCTGCTGTCTGAATCAAAGTCAGAGCACTCTGTCCATCACCATTATATACATCCACATGGGCTCCATTTCCCAACAGACAAGCCAAGATCCCCTCATTCTGGAGTTCAGAGTAGGTGAGGAATTTAATGCTGTTGTGTAGTGATGTGTTTCGTTTGTGGTCTGTAGCATTTATATCTGCTCCACAATCTATCAAAATCTGTACCACAGCTAGAGAAGGAAAGGGAGAGAAAAACTCCTCACTAGTTAGGGATATTTTAGGGTCCACAGATAGGTGAAGTAGGCTCTCTCCCTCCTGTCCCCGCGGATTGGCAGAAACAAGCTGGTGTACGATTCTCTTGAAGTTGAAACTTTCCTCTTCTGACTGGGGTAGCTGGGAAATCAAATGAATCATGTGCAATGACAGCTGAAGCAGGAGCTGGAAATCCTCCACCAGGTGGCACTCTCCATTAAACTGCTCTCCCTTCTGCAGTGCCATGACTAGTTGTCCATCAATTATCTGTTCCGTAAGCTTAGCGAACACATCCACAGCATCAGAGAATCTTACCTACAATTTACAACACAGGTCATCAATATACTAGAAATATTTAGCTGAACAACTAAAATCATCTCTTTGAACACTAAAATGTATTGGGAACAAATTGATCTGCAAGTGAAATGATTTGAAATCACACTGCCAGCTCTGATCTTCTAAATTATCAATTAAACATTTAATCAATGCTATTCTATATGTATGACTATGTCCACTATATACCTTTTCCTCTGTGGCATTGGACTCTAATTCCACTTGCATTTCCCAGAAGAGTTTGACCAGGGCTTGAACGGTGAACAAACACTCCTGTTTGAGAGGGTCCCCTTTACTATGTCTCAGCATGTAAGCATACATCCACAGATCCACACAACGCTGGTACCGATGGCTATCAGCGTACACCGCTCCACGGTACATCAATCCAAATGTCGTGTCCTTGTGGTTCGGTCCAAGAATCCGTTCTCTGATCAACAAGGCCTGCATGTAAACATCATCTGCCTCTGTTATTTTTTCCAATTCTTCCACTGTTTGGGGTTCTCTTGCATGTTGATAGGCATAGATGGTGCTGGTGGGAATCTCTTTGGTAATGATGTTCCGTGGATCTAAGAACCTCAGAGTCATGGCCTTCTTCCATATCTCCGTGGCTCCTGATATATCATGAATTTCATCCACTAGATTTGCTCCCAGAAGTTCCAGTGAGTGTATGGCATCTTGAGGTGTTTGTTCTGTATTGTCTAGTAAGTACCTCACTATATTGGTGTACCCTCTGAGTGCAGCTGTTTGCAAGGCATCATCTCCAAAAACATTCTTGGCTTTATAGTCTGATCCATATCTCACTAACAGCTTCACGGTATCCAGCTGGTCCTCCCTTATAGCATAATGCAGGGCAAGGTTTCCCGAGTTATCTCGAGCGTTCACATCCGCACCTTTCTTAATGAGGTATTCACAGAGAAATGGATCTTGTACAGAGTTTATCAAACAGGTTCCGCCATTGACGTTGGGTTTGTGAAGGTCTGCTCCATGATCCACAAGGAATTTAACAATGGAGATGTTCGTCATGTAGCACGCAGACCTAACTGGGGTAGATTGAGTATCAGATGAGCTGTTAATTTCGGCACTGTGTAACACTAAAGTTTTCACAACCTCGAGATGGTTTGCTACCGCTGCACACCAGAGTGGAGTGACAACATGCCGGGAATGGTCCTGCTCCACCTCATATATTCCACGCTGCTCAATATCGGCATGGCATTCATCTAAGAGATAATTAACAATGTGAACAAGTCCCTTCAAACAGGCAGTAAACAAAGGTGCATTACCCATAATTTTTTGGGTGACAATCCTCCTCCTCTGGTCCTTATTGAATTTGCGGATGGTTGCTTTCAGTTTGTTTAGCTTGTCCTCCTGGATACAGTTATGTACTATGGAGCCATACCACGAAACATCAACATCACCAGTTCTCACTGATGTGCAAGATGACATCATTCTGAACTAAAGTCTTCTTATTCCAATGTCACCACAGGAATGCCCAATGTCACGAAAGGAATGTGGAGTCCATGGACCCTCCTGATGAATAAAATGAAAGAGTATTTAATAACACGAAAATAAACTACAAACAACAAGAAATAAGTCTCTATGATAGCCAATCAAAACAGATTTTATTCTAAAATTAGACCAAAAAGTTTATTTTAAAATAATCATATACTGAAACTATGCAGTTGTATTATTACAGTTTTAATTCCTGATGCATACTTGCCAATATTAAAGGAATTTTGAAAACTTTAATATTATGTTTTCATTTCACTTCTTCAAACAACTTTTCCATCTATTTTTGGCTTATGCAAAACGTAAGTAAAATTGGCAATAAACATTTTTCATTTTCCATAGTAATGGTCAAATGTAAATACATTAAATAAATTTAAGGAGATGTAAAGGTACCAAGGGAGATAAATGGTAAAATGCAGTTCTCTATAAATACTCAATAGTGACCTATGCTTAGACATTTGCATTTTCTGGACCTTCAAATGACAAATTTGTTTTGTAAGATTACCCAAAATTTTAAAAGAAGGAAAAGTCAACACTACATTGTTTCAGCATGTGACCATTTTTCACTGTCTTATAAACATGATAATGGGCACATTTTCTATAAAGATGAAAATAATATATTGGCTATCTCCAACCGCTCCTTTTTCTGGCCTGATACAAGAAACAAACATTCTCATAGTCCTATGAATAAAATAATAAGTATCAATATTGTCACTAACACAAAAATATGCTCTTGTTTTATTTGGGATGCAAGGATATCTTAAATGATGAAATTTCACTGGTTTATTTGTTTACATAAAAAGATTTGAGTCTTTGTTTACATAACACAGATTTAAGGCTAATATATTGCTTTTATTCTTGCATTCAGTAGGTCAAAATGTTGGCTGACAACATTTATATAAATGAGTTATATTTTTAATGTTTCACATCAACAATAAAAAATCAGTATATGCACTCAGGGGTGCATGAGCCGAGTTGCATGGGATACATTGTAAAGTCAGGAATGATGTGGCATATTTATAATTGTGAAGAACTAATTTCAGTTTTAAACTTTTCGAGTTACTGTCCAGAAACCATATTTGCCTGAAGTTTTCAATCTATATTCAGTCACTGTGACTTTGACCTTTGTTCTCCAAAATCAATAGGGGCCTTGCTTTGCTGGTATCCAACAATATATCCAAGTATCATTTGATTCGGATTTAAACTTTCTGAGTTATCATCCAGAAACCAAATATTTCTGAAATTTCATTCTATATTCGGTCAGTGTGACCTTGACCTTTGATCTATTTTCTCCAAAATCAATAGGGGTCTTCCTTACCTGGTACATAACAATATCTGTAAGTATCATTTGATTCAGATTTAAACTTTCTGAGTTATCATCCGGAAACCAAATTTTTCTGAAATTTTCATTCTATTTTCGGTCACTGTGACCTTGACCGTTGACCTTTTTTCTCCAAAATCAATAGGGGTCTTTCTTACCTGGTAACCAACAATATATCAAAGTTTCATTTGATTCGGATTTAAACTTTCGGAGTTATCATCTGGAAACCAAATTTTTCTGAAATTTTCATTCTATTTTCGGTCACTGTGACCTTGACCTTTGATATTTTTTCTCCAAAATCAATAGTGGTCTTCCTTACCTGGTACCCAACAATATATCAAAGTTTCATTTGATTAGATTGTAAACTTTTCGAGTTATCATCCGGAAACCAATTGTTGACGCCCAACCGCCCGCCAACCCACCCGCATCACCAAACCAATAGCTGAGTTCAACTTCATTGCAACTCGGCTAAAAATGTTTTGTTCAAAAATCGTGAACCAGTCCCTTAAAGTTAAATAAACCTTAAAACACATTCTGTACCATATTTATTTTATGTTTCTTTAATGTGAAATATCTTATACCAAAACAAAAAACAACAAAGAAACCACAAACAAAATTTTTTTAATTTATTGGAGACATATCAAATATTATACATCATTAAATTGTTTGGTTATGACATTTCCTTTGGCTTTATTTAAAAAAAAAAAAAAAAAAGGTAATTTCAATCTTGACGTTCAAGTTGTACTGAGGAAATTCTAATCATGAAGTGACACACTATTTGACCTCTATATCACACATACATCTTATCACTTTTTATCAAAATAAACTATTAAGTGTCATTTCGGTTATTCGGTTCTGCATTCCACTTTTTATTCTGCCGCTGGTTACTGGGGGTCATTCTGGTTATCTTACGGAAGAGGAGGGTGCACTTACTCCCGATATTTCTGGAAAGAAATGGGACAACCCCTACCCCCACCCATTATCGTACATTTGTTCAAAATTCACTTCGATCTATTTCCTACGTTACTTCGAAATTGCTTCCAACAGACTTCAATATTGTACATGTTGCTGCATACAGCTCTGTCACACTCATGCAGTTTAGAATTTATATGTTGGACGCTGTAATCAGCAATTGAAAAAGATTGTCTCTCCTTTCAGTTGCTTAATTCTTGCATGACTGTTTCTAATTAAATCATAATGACTTCAATGTTGGTAAATTGTTTATTTACTAACATAGTAGTATTAAAATACTAGATCTACTTCATTATTTAACAAAACGATGTTTCCGAATTTTCTCAATGTGTCTTAATCAAATACGTTGTGACAATCCTTGTTAACACAAGATTGCTGTTAAAAACTGTATCAAAATATATTTTCAGATATTTCGTAAATCTTTGCTTGTATGTCAATATCATTTATTGTAAGTTGCAAAAAATATCACAAAACAAATCTATTACCTTGCTCTTATGACGTCGGCAGATGGCGCTTTCAATCGTAAGAGCGATCCCGACTTTTTTAAAAAAGTTCATTGGACTTCAAGCTCTTTAGATGATTTATAACACAGTCCTATAGGCGGATCCAGGAATTTGTGAAAGGGGGGATCTAGCACTTGATCTTTTAGTTACTTTTCACAACCTCCGCCCCTACCCATTTACATCTTTGCTGGTGTACAAATACAAATCTTAATTGGCACAAACACAATTACCCAAGACCTATTGAACATCATTAAATAATGTTTACATAATTTAAATTATGTAGTCATAAGTAATTGACTTCTGTATTCAAAACAGTCTCTAATAAATTTCAGTAATTTTTTTTTTTTTTAGAGTTTATGTATATCACTGTTAAATCATATTTGTAACATGTATTTTTCATTGTTCAGAGTAATATTTATCTGTGTTTTATCAGGGACGGATCCAGGAATAGCATATACGGGGGCACCACTTTATAAGGCAGGTTGTCGGGGGGAGTGGCACCCTGAGGCTCCCAGTGGGTCCAGGGCTTTGCCCTGGTGGGGGCCCAGAAGCTCCTGGATTTTACAGATTTAGGGAGGGGGGGGGGCGGCGGCTGCGCGCGCGCCCCCTTAAATCCGCCACTGTTTATTATAAATGTACATAACATATCTTAGGGAGATCGTGAGACTGTCTTTATACATGAAAATACTTAGTCTATTTACTACTTGAAACTTCCCAAAGTTCTAGTGATTCTAATCGTCATACTCCGATCTGATTTTACAATGAAATAATAATAATGAAAAAAACTAATTTAAAGGTTACTCCCAACAGGAAAAGTAAAGATTTTTAAAAAACATACATATATAACATACATTATATAATAACACTATATATGACCATTTTGGTCCCAACATGAAGTCAGAGCCCTTGCCCTGGGAGTCATTAAGTTTCAACTGTAATTTTGGTAGAGGGCTTCCTTGTCTACATAATTCAGTCGGTTTTTCTTTGAACAGGTGTGATGTAAAGAAGCAAAATTTTTATTTTAGAATGGTCAAATTTTTGGATTTTAAACCGACCCCTAGGTATGGAGCGCCAAATTAACAAACATAAACTCAAATAATTGAAGATATCTTTGATTATTTGAAGGTATCATCAATTCATTCGATACACGAAACAACTCAATTAATGATCTCTATGGAGCGCCAAATTAACATAAACTCAAATAATTGAAGATATCTTCAATTATTTGAAGATATCATCAATTCATTTGATGCGTGCAACAATTTAATTAAAGATCTCTTCAAATAATTAATGATATCTTCAATTTTGAAGTATTGCGCGCATTAATTGAATTGATGATAGCAATAATTCTTCAGCTGAATTGATGCGCGCTTAGTTGAATTAATGATCTCTTCAAATGAATTAATGATAATTGAAGAGAGCAATAATTGATTACTTCCGTCAGAGTTATCGCGCTTTGATGACTCTTGCGCGTCAATGAACATGTCTCGCGAGCAAGTGCGAGATTACCGGGACATAATTAAAACGTTGATAGCCCCCCCCCCCCCCCCCCCCCCCCCCCCCTTTTTAAATATATATATATATATATATATTAAAAAACGTGGTGTCAAATGGTAAAATAGCCATTAGTCAATTTACATTAAAAAAAACCAAAAAAACTAACACTAATATATAAAACTAACGTGTTTTTGAACGCTACATAATGTATCGCATCTATTTCAAAAATCGATGTTTTCTATTCGAATTCCATCGACAGTTGTAATTTATGAAATATCTTAGATGAAGTTCGGAAACAAAACAGTTGTGTTCATTAGTGTTATAAATGTCACAATTTTTTTAAAATGCAGTTTGACAGATGGATAATTTATTTTAAAATATTGGAAAAGGAGGGGGTGCATGTATACTTACAAAGTCAATGCCATGTGAACCTGCGCTAATTGTATGATAAAATATCTTCATAGTCTGAGAGAATAAATTTAAAAGCATATGGATCCCATTATTTGCAAGAAAATTTCGTTATGTTGGATGTGCATTGGTTTTTTCCTTTACAGTTCTTCTTGCTCTTGCAGTTGATGCTTTTATATCTGTCATATTTAGCAAATTCAGTACCTGTGCTCCCTCACATAGTTTAACAAGTTTGTCTTTTTTCTTGTTAACATAATTTTATTTATTTCAACTTTATAATTCTGATCAGTGTTGTGGTTTGCAGTTCTTTATAATTTGTATTCAATGCCGTATTACGTGTGCCTAATGTTTACGTTGTCCCGGTAGCACGACTTTACGCGCCTTTAATTTGAAGAGTTCCACTAATGGAAATCAAAAGTAATAATTGAATTGATGCGCGCATTCATTCAATTGATGAGAGCAATAATTGAATTGATGCGCGCATTCATTCAATTGATGAGAGCAATAATTGATTTAATGCGCGCATTAATTCAATTATTGTTCTCTCTTTAATTCATTTGAAGAGAGCAATAATTCTTTTAGAGAGAGCAAGTGAGCAACTATATAATTAAATATATCTTCAATTCAACATGTCCACAATTGAATTGATGATATCTTTAATTGAATTGTTGTTCTCTTTAAAATAATTGATGCGCGCATTAATTCCTTATACAAAAGCATTGAAAATAATTAAAGATATCTTCAATTGAATTAAATAGATCATCAAATTATTTATACCGAGCTCTAAATTAATTATTGCGAGCAATATTTCCACGAAATTGATGCTCTCATCAATTGAATTGAAAAGAGCAATAATTGAATTAATGCGTGCATCAAATCTATTATTTGTAATAGTAATTCAATTGATGCGCGCATCAATTGAATTGAAGAGAGCAATAATTGAATTAATGCGCGCATTAAATCAATTATTGCTCTCATTAATTCAATTGATGCGCACATTAATTCAATTGATGAGAGCAATGATTGAATTGAAGTGCGCATTGATTCATTTGATGAGAGCAATAATTGATTTAATGCGCGCATTAATTCAATTAAAAAGAGCAATAATTGAATTGATGATACATGTGTATCTTCAATTATTTGAGTTTATGTTAATTTGGCGCTCTATAGATCTCTTCAAACAAATAATAATATCTTCAATTCTCATTTATTGTGCGCTATATAATTCAATTGAGGAGAGCAATATTTCGATTAATACGCCCGTCATTTCAATTAATGTGCGCAGTAATTGAATTATTGCTCTCTTCCACTGAATTGATGATATCATTAATTAATACAATTGAAGAGAGCAATAATTCTTTTAGAGAGAGGGCAACTATGTGATTAGAGATATTTTGAATTCAACATACACCCAATAATACACATAATATAAGAAGTAATTATCTCTTTAAATACCCGGCAATTCAATTGATGCGCGTATTAATTAATTTCTTATACAAAAACGTTTAAATATCTGATATTGAATTAAAGAGATCATCATATCAATTATACAGAGCTCTAAATTGATTTTTGCGAGCGCATTGAATCAATTATTGCTGTGTTTGAGAAGAGTAATCATTGATTTGATGCGCGCATGAATTCAGTTGGTGAGAGCAATAATTGAATTATTGATATCTTCCAATAATTAAAGATATCTTCAGTTATTTGTGTTTATGTTAAGGTACTCTGTTTTTCTTTCATTCCTTAGCTCAGTAAGTTAGCTTTATAGCTATTCTACTGGTCTATTTAGCATGCTTCAACCAGAGGGAGATTCACGGCGGAAACAGAAGTTATGAAGACGAGCGCTTTTCATAGAAAGATATCAAATGACCAATATTCATATATTTTCTCGTAATTACGATATCTTTATCTCGTAATCAAGAGGTAATTATCACGTGATTACGAGATAGTGACTGTGAATTTATTGTTTTCTTTTACATGATACTAATAGACTTTCGCACACTTCCGTAAAGTCACGCGGTAAAAATGATTTTACAGAACTTTGTTAATCGCTACAGTTTTATGTCGAACTCTTTGTTTAAAAGAGTCATTTTGTAACTGTTTAACTGTCAATGTTTTATGCCCCTGTATCTAGTTTTACCAAGCCCGATTTTCTTTTAAAGTAGCGAACTCGTTCTCTACCAATTTTAGTAGCATCTTTACCGATCTTTAGAAAATAAGTATGTGACAAGCTTGCTATATTTCAAATTGTTATTTGTACATTTCCAGTATGTTTAATTTATTTGAATGACGAGAGAGAGAGAGAGAGAGTATCGTTATAAGTTAGTTAAATATCTAATATAAACACAGAGTTCCTGAAGGTATTACATAACACAGATCTTGAAATTCCATTGTACCGCTAATCAAAATGTATAAGTCTCTGATTTCCTTAAGAGATATATCTGAAGATTGTTGGCATATCAAGACACCCTATATCACTTCTTGTCATATGTATAGTCGTAAATTCATCAAATATCTAACACAAACACAAAGTTCCTTATGGTATTCACACAAATGTTATAATTTCGGGGTAACTCGAATCAAATAGTAAGAGTAGCTGATATCTCAAAATGGATGGTAGATCTATATCAAATGAATGAAGGTCTGAATTCAATCCGTATCATTTTCAAAGTAAACAGCTGAAAAAGTTTACTCGTATTTTGCATTGCAAAGTTAAGAAATAGGGGAAAATTGAGCATGAAGTTTGGAATTTCATTCGACTTCTCACCATCTTTAGAAATAAACCCGAAAGATATTGATTTTCAAACTCAGTAGCCTTTATCTGGTAGCTTGCTATCAGTAATTATAACTTTTGTATCTTGTAATAGTTGGCTACCAGTATACACCGTGTACAACCCCACATTTGGGGGTACGGAATAGTGACCTTAGGGGGTGTTTTACTAGATAAGTTGACATATTTAGCTTGGTTACAGAGATAAAACTAGTCTTATATCAACATACGACGGAACACAGTGACATCCCCGCTTACTCTTACTCGTTTCCCGCCTTGCAGTTTGTGCTAGAAATAGGTGAACACTTCAACAATATTCAGCGACTACACTTTCAGATTGGTTCATTGCCCCCTACCCCCAATGAAAGCTGTACCCCCTAGTGGCACACACTGAAATTGAAGTCTTCACTATTTATTTAACGTAGAATTTCGGAAATCATAGAAGTATCTGCTACAGAGTTATGGACAGAGACCATGCGTATTAGTTATATTATGTGGAGTGGTAGTATAATTAAAAATTTCGCCAAATATCTTTGCATCCTTACGTGTGGTTGCCGAATATTGTTGAAGTGTTCACCTATTTCTAGCACAAATTGCGAGGTGGGAAATGAGTAAGAGTAAGCGGGGAGCCCCCATCACTGTGTTCTGTCGTATGTTAATATAAGACTAGTTTTATCTCTATAGCTGTAACCAAGCTAAATATGTCAACTTATCTTGTAAAACACGCTTCGAATTCCGTACCCCCTAAGGTCACTATTCCGCACCCCCAAATGTGGGGTTGTACACAGTGGTATAGCTATAACTTTTCTTACATTTAGTAGCTGGCTAACTTTTCCTGGTTCAATTACTAGTAGCTGGTTACTAGTAGCCAACTTTATCGATCTCCATAAGATATAAGACAGATTTAATGATCCGACAGAGGGATAGAGGATGATAAAACTTGTAAATTAATGACAAATTTAATTATTTGATCCCTTTGTGTGGACAGAGGTGCACTATACAGATATTGAAAGATATTGACTTCGCACGGTTACGTCCTTCAATTATCTACGACTATCTTTGCAATATATATGTATGCATTCTGTCACGTTATACATCTCTCTCTCTCTCTCTCTCTCTCTCTCTCTCTCTCTCTCTCTCTCTCTCTCTCTCTCTCAGCCAGAGTGGAAGAAACTGTTCCGTTTCCTGGAAATATAAAGGTTCAGTTACTCAGGTCCATGTCATTCATCTTTATTAAGGTTTAATAGGGAGGAAGTTTTTTTTTGAGAATGTAGGAAACCATTCACGTACGAAGAAGGAACTCATTTTACCACATTATTTATTCCTGGTACGGAAATGCACCCAATTGCGACTTCAGTAAATTTGCAAGAGAGATTTTTTTTTGAGAATGTAGGAAACCATTCACGAAGAAGGAACTCGTTTAACCACATTATTTATTCCTGGTACGGAAATGCACCCAATTGCGACTTCAGTAAATTTGCAAGAGAGATAACTTTTCTTTGTCCTCCAAAATTTATTCCGCTAAAATTACTAGCATACTTTTGAGCCAGCAAATCGCCAATTGTTAGTCCCACTGAAATAACCCCTATACGGTAATTAATATCTACATGCAAGATACTGTAATTATGTCAACATAAAACATTATGTAAAATTGATATGAATATCATGCAAGTTGATGTAAATAAGTCGCATGTCCATATGAATAGGGAGGCCAAATTAACATAAAGACAAATAACCCAAGATATCTCTATTTATTTGAAGATATCGTTGATATATATTCATTTGATGCCCGCAACAATACAATGAAAGATCTCTTCAAATAATGAATGATATCTTCAATTCTGAATTATTGCGCTCGCATTAATTGCATTAATTATTCTGCTGAATTGATGAGCAATATAACTGGATTGTTGCTTTCTTCAAATCAATTGATGATATCAACAATTGAATTGATGCGCTCTACAATTCAAATAATGCTCGTAGTAATTGATTGAGCACTCCCTTCACTTAGATTATAGCGCTCATCAATTCAAACAATGCGCGCAATAATTGAATCATTGCTCTTTTCAATTGAATTAATGACATCATTAATTCAATTGATATTCGCAATAATTCTTTTAGAGATAGAAGCGATATAATTAGAGATATCTTCAATTCAACACATCCACAATTGAATTATTGATGTCCTTTTTAATTGTTGCTCTCTTTAAAAGAATCGATGCGCGCATTAACTCCTTATACAATAGCATTGTAAATAAGATATCTTCAATTGAATTGAAGAGATCATGAAATAATTTATACCGAGCTCCAAATGTCATTTTGCGAGCAATAATTCCACCACATTGATTGCTTTCATCAAAACAAATTAATTCGCGCACCAAATCAATGACTGCTTTCATCAATTGAATTGATGCACGCATTAATTCAATCGATGAGTGCAATAATTGAATTGATGCGCGCATGATCAATACAATTAAAGCGCGCAATAATTGAATTGATGATATTTTCAAATAATTAAAGTTGTCTTCATTTATTTGAGTTTATTTTAATTTGGCGCTCCATATATGAATGAGTCGTATGTAAACTTTTAAGGATCTTGCATGTCTACTTAATCAACCCGTTATACCGACACGAATAAGTCACATGTCAACACAATTATCTCGCAGGTTGGTATAATTAAATCTCACGTGTTCTACAGAACCATTGGGCCGTTTTCAATGGAACTTGGCACAAAGCATCCTTGGGTGAAGGGCTTTCAAGTTTGTTCATATCCTTCATTGGAGAGATAATCACAAAAATGCAAAACTAGGATGGGGTCATGTAAAAATTGTTATGAATTAACTTAAAAAGAACAAGTTTTTAAAATTAACAAATTTATTTAATATTATTATTGTAATAAATCAACAATAACAAATTATTAACATCCGCTACCTCTTATTTACACCTCGATATCTATCAACATCAACTGGTCACTTCCTTTCAACTAGCCTCCTAATTTTCATGTAAAAATCTTCTCAAGAACCACTGGACGAGAAAAGTTCAAATATACATGACAGCTTCCCGGCATAGTGCAGATTCGAGTTTATAAAAATCATAGCCTCTGGGGGTAGGGTGGGGCCACAAAAAGGAATGTTTTACATGGAAGTATATAGGGAAAATCTCTTTTTCTCAAGAACCACTGGGCCAGAAAAATTCAAATTTACTTGGCAACTTCCTGACATAGTGCAAATTAAGTTTGTTAAAACCGATCATGGTCCCCGGAAGTCGTGTGGGGCTAGAATAGGTAGCTGCAATCATGTAGATTTTCTTAATCAGACGTTTTCTGGAAAACGCACCCTCCCTCCCCAATCGGAGATAGCTACGTTATTGCATCTAAAACTAGGGAATCAAAATTTTACATGTGAATATTTAGGGAAAATCTTTAAAAAATCTCAACAAGAACTGGGCCAGAAAAAGTTCAAATTTACACGAAAGCTTCTGATGTATAGAATAGTAGTTTGTACAAATCATGGTTCCGGGGGGGGGGGGGGGGGGGGGTGTAAGGGTGGGGCCGCAGTAGGGAATCAAAGTGTTTAATATATGCTGATATATATATATATCTTTAGAAATATTTCTTGAACCATTTAAGCTAGGGCTTTCATATTTTGTATACATATTCTTTCTGGAAGGACCTTTCTTTCGTTTGATGCATTGGTGTGTTATTTTGTGACCTTGACCT
This sequence comes from Ostrea edulis, assembly GCF_947568905.1. Taxonomy (NCBI): domain Eukaryota; kingdom Metazoa; phylum Mollusca; class Bivalvia; order Ostreida; family Ostreidae; genus Ostrea; species Ostrea edulis. Next base: position 17,439,968 of record NC_079172.1, read on the forward strand.
GGAAGTTTGACCTACTTTTAATATAAATCTGAACTAGTCAATACATTTTGTATGTCTTGAGCTATTTAATTAAGATATTTCATATCTTTTTCTTAGGGCAAGACTTTTCATTTGATGTCATGATCTTTGACTTTGAACGCAGAGTTTGACCAACTTGAATACATGATCCATTAAATATATCTGGAACTATTTTAGGTGTGACTTTCATATTGTGCCTGTAGATTCTCTATGGCAAGACCTTTTACATAATGATGTTTGATCTTTTGACCTACTTTAAAAAACACACCTGACATTCAATTATCTCCTACACTATTCAAGGTATAACTTTTTTGTATATAGATTTCTTATAGTAATACCTTGTATTTCATACCATGACCTTGAAATTTGATCTATTTTTAAGAAAAAGCCTGTTAAATATTTTCGGAACTATTCAAAGTAGGGCTTTGATAGTTTGTATATAGATTCGTGATGACCTTGTGATGCAATCATATTCCATCTTGTGACTTTTACCTACTTTCTTAAAAAGCTGACCCAATTAATATACTTAAACTATTTAAGGTAAAGTTTTCATATCATGTATATAGACTCATGACTAGACCTTGTTATACTTTAGTGTTTGATCATGTGATTGTGAACTGGAAGTTTGATCTATTTTTAATAAAAAATCTGACCAATTCAATATATCCTGATCTATATGAGATAGAGCTTTCATACTTTGTATATAGATTTCTTATGGCAAGGTCTTTCATAACATACTATGATCTATGGCCTTGTGACCTTGGTTTTATCCAGAACAGCAAGATCATGTTAGTCATATTGGTGTTGAGGTATCTCTGTGTTATGTGAATTAAATTTGATATACTGTGATCTTCTGGGGCTAGATTGGGGTCAAAACTTTCATGGGAAAATGAGATTGATAAAAATTCTTTAAAAGCTTACTGCTGAATAATGGCAGAACCAAAGCGACTCAGGTGAGTGATGTGGCCCATGGGCCTCTTGTTTTTATACATTTTCAATAAGTGGCCATATTGGTCCTGCTCACAGAATTAACCATCTTCGGCATTCATATCAAAACTTCAGCACACAATCAAGTACCGTTAAAGGGGCGAAAGTGTACGGACAAAGGCATGAGTAAAGGTTTCTAATTCATGTAAAGAAAAAGGCAAAAATAAATTCAAAATCGCTGAATTTTAATTAAGTTGATATTTCACATTGTTGTTCCATTATTTCAGTTTAACTACTGTAAAGAGTTGGTGTCATAATTACAATCCAGAGTTGCTCCCTTCAATGTGTGACATTTCTGAGGATACATGTTGGTCATAAACATGTGACTGTTGGTCCCGGATAGCTCGATCAAACACGAGTGCTGCAAACGATTCATCATACGCCCATCGGACAGTGATGACAAAATGTTGGTGCAATATCTGTATCCATAACGATAAAAAAACCAGGAAACTATTTGACCTACTTTTAGCCCTCAAGTAGGTCACAAGTGCTAAGTGAATCTGCACAGGTTCAAATCCTGGTAAGATGATGATGAAATTAAAATATAAGATTGAACACATTTTCCCTGAAAAAAAACCTCATTTCACAAATATGTCTTGCATAATAAAGCAAAATAGGAAAGTGAGCAATTTTCTGTTTATTTGACATTTCATATTTGTAAACTAGATCTCATCTAGATTTCCACTAGAATTTAGGGTTGATTCATGAATGAAATGAAATTGTATGATACATATCAGTTTCAATCTAGATGGAATGAAAGATGCATTTGCATGACACTGACTTCATCTGCAATATACATGTATACTATTAATAGATCATTTCATTCTTCATCCAACAATCTAACAAAATCAATCATTCTATCAATCAACTCGGATAAGATTACATGCACTTCGCCAATCATGCAAACATTGAAATTCTGTTAGAATCATGAAAATAATCTATACTTCTTCAAAAAGTTTGTTGTCATAAAGTTATACTGTCTACACACTAGTAATTACAACAGTCATATCATTCACCAATGTAAAAAAAATTCTATTACCACCCAATTTTTATTTTTAAAAAAATTAATAAACACATCAAATATGTATATATAATGTGTATCTAAAATGAAAATAAGTGACTAATATTTCTCTGCCATTATGAGTACGACTAGAGCTGACCATCCCGTGAATGGGTGACACCCTTTACCTTCACCAGATATGTCATCATATTGTTCGTAAATATAGCCCGTCCTATAATATTCCTTTATTAAGTTATTGACAACATTTGCACGTAAATCCTTGTAGATTCCGTTTGCTAACTGTTGATATGGACCAGGAATGTTTGAATAGTGATGAAGAGCACTCAGAGTAAGATAATTCATATTAATCCAGATAGCTCCTCTCCAGTATGGTGGGTCATGTTCTGTGTTCCTTTTCTGATACTGTGGAGCATTTCTAGCCAAAGACCGAAGTCCATAATTGGTCCACAACAAATCAGTATTAGTGAGATCATTCAAAATTTTATAAAGTTTCAAAGAACTTGGTTCCACAATCTTCAGCATAAAAGGAAACAGAGAGACATATCCAAAAGACTCGACAAACTGCATTTGAGGCTCGATCTTCACTTCCCGTATTTTCTCTTTGTCATACGGTTGTCCGGGCTGCAAATTTTTGGGAGGTTTTGGTTTGACCAGAACAACTCTATCTGAGTGGAGTCCATAATCACTGTAGCGCTGTTTCTTCGGAGACCAGTGCAGTTTGTCTAACAGACCATTGTCAGAGAGAACGCTGTGTGTGGCTTCGTATTCTTTCCAATTCTCTCCAAGCTCCTTTGCAATGTCAGAGAGAATACCCGAAGCTAGAGCCATCCAGCACCTAAGATCTACATGTCTTTCCTTTGCGTTTGGGTGTGATGCTCGAGGATAATCATCTAGACCAGAAGTCAGAGTCTTAGGATTTAACTCTTTTTTGGTCTGATCATCTCTCCCTCTCCAGTAATAGGTTAACGGCTCATTACCTACTTGTGTTGTGTTGAACCAACTAAACCATTTTTTCAACCTTGGAAATATTGATTTTAAGAACTGCTTGTCTCTCGGATCCTGGCTTGTTGTCATGTCTTTGATCAAACGTTGAAGTGGTAAAAATAAAGTAGGTGGATTGGCATTCTCGTTTCTCTGTACCACAAACTCTTCTGGCACTCGAGCACTGGCCTCGACGCCTAAAATTTGTTCCCTAGGAATCCAACCCTCAGCATTGAGCAAGTCCAGCCAATGAGCAATGATGTCCTTCGATATTTCGGGATCCCATTGACTTATGAGAAGATTGTGGAAACCTTCATCCCATAGAAACCCTCTTGGAAAGAAGGACCTGGAGGGGACAGCAGTATACAGAGGCGCAGGCCAGTAGTAAATAGGTTCTTTATTGTATTTGGATTTCACAACAGAAGAACCATAAAAATATCCAATGCTGCCAACCATATTACTCAATGCTGCTTTTGCAAAGTAAATTTCAGGTACATTATATCTTTTCTTTTCCAAGTTAAATACTTCAGTGAATTTATCGTCAAAGCTTTTTGAAAACCTCTCAAGTCTATGAGTGTACAATTCACCCTGAAGGGAACTGTGTCGATCATAGCGGCTCTCCGATTCAAACACCACGTCCATCTCCAGTGGCAACTGGGCTGTAACTTGATGGACCATAAAATTTGGATCCGGACTGTCTCTTGGGATCAGACGTCCCCCGAGTGTAAAGTATGGAATTGTCCTCCCTTTATCAAAGCTATCAGTTCGCATAGAATTCTGTAACAAATCTTTCAGCTTTTCAAGTCTAGAGGAATATGAGATGAGATGATGGTATTTTATTCCCGTGCCATTCCTAGCTTTAGGAAACGATATCTTAAAGTTTCCAAGTTCAATAGATTGCCCATTGACTGATTCCATCCTGTTCCTTGCTATGTTGGGTTTCAGTGAGCCCTGACCATCTAATGCTACATAAAACATGAGAGACACGATTACGGGTCGATTGGTATCCTGGAAAATAAAAAATAAATATTATCCAAAATGTTTTACTATAATAATGATATTTAAAAAGTTTTAAATCTAATACAATAATTGAATACAACTGGAGGAGTTTTGTATTCAGTATGAAAAATCACTTCCTCACTTGCAGGAGATTTGATGTTTCACAAATGAGATGATATTTATATGTTCAATAATTAAATGTAACATCAACATTTCTTTTTGAGTTTTTGTTTTTATATACATGTACATATAATAAAAACCTTAAAGTAATAGATCATTAATCGATTACATCCTCCTAAGTAATCGATTGAGGTTGCCGGCATTGGATCCGCCTTAGGGCATAAATACATGTACATGTTTCAGTATTTTTTGCTTTAAAGACAAATCTATGTATACATGTTGATATTGTGTATTTGTAAGTAGTATATCAAACAATGGAAGGGAAAGGCAACCCAAATGATTTTTACATGATAAATGATAGGATTAATCGTATGATGAAGATTTGTCATACAATTCTGTTGATATATGGCCTAGATATGCTTCAGTACTAATTTGAAAATGTCAAAAATTGAAATTTCCGCAATCTATAGAGGCTTCATGATGTGTAACTCTTTTGTATTGAAGACCACAAAAATCAATAATTTTGACGTCACACCATCTGTTCTGGTTTTGATGAGATTCTAAGATCATCCACAGGTGCTTGGGTTCAGCCCCCCCCCCCCCCCCTGAAAATATTTCTAATGCATGTCAATGTCTTGCATACTCATAAAGTCCAAAAAAAAGTCCTTTAAAAAAAATACCCTCACTGGTTCTTATAACAGAACTTATAATAACCAGTGACCTAGGGTATTTTTTTCTAAAAAGGGCTTATTTTGAATTAATTTGGACTTTATGGGTATGCAAGACATTGTTGACATGCATTAGAAATATTTTCAACAAACAATTTAATAATTAAATCAACTCATGTGGGTGGCTGCATGTGGTAGATCTTACGAATAAATAGGTAAATGCCTACATGGCAAGCAGTTAATTACACTAATGCGATGGGGAGATGTGAAAAAAGGTTATTTTTCGAAATTCCCAATTTAACCAAGTCATTTGAAAAGAAAAGACTATGTAAACTGTGGATCCATTATTTGCGCAATGACAAGTTGAGGTTCGAGACATTTGTATGAAGAATGTGTATCGTCTGCCTGGTCTGCGACTCAACTGAACGTCTTCTTTTCTCAATTTCTTCTTGTGAAAGAACGGGCTCAAATCTATATGACTCCAAACTTAACTGTTCACGACTTGTCATGTTTACAGTGCTGCTGATGAAATAAACCGAAATAGACAGTGTGACGTCATAAATTAAACTCCAATGGCCACTCTCTTAGAGGCAGGTAATTTAAAATACATGATAGATTAATATTGATTTAATAAATTGTTAAGCAAGAATTTTTGCTGTTAAAGACTGTCAATTACAGTATGAGTAAGTGATACTTTGTGGTTGGGGTTGCCTTTCCCTTTAATCATTATAATTAAAAGAGTTTGGTTATACAATCTGTTTCATTCTGTAGGTTTCGTTTCGGTAGATTTCGTTTCGTTTCGCACTTTTACAGGTACCCCAATGAAGCATTATGTACAAAGATTTAAATCTATCAGATAAGCCATGTAAGAGGAAAGCGTTAAGATTTTGTGACAGACGGACAGACACAAAGTGCAAAAACATGTCTCCTCTTGGAAGAGGGAAGACATGTGTCTTATCAACAAAAGAAAAAGAGTTTTACTTTGGGAATAGCGGAAATACGAGCAGTCCAATCACCGCCATGTTCACCTCCAGGTTGCTTCACAAATGATGTTGTTAGATTGAAATGTTGCTCTTCAATGTTCTGGATGCCAAAATTGACTCCATCATGTTTGAGCCATCCATACCGTGATAATCTGTCATCTTGACTACACCAATGTCGAATGGGTGGCGGCATCATTGTTGCCTGTTCCAGCCACATTAATCCTACCACTGGCGATGTCGGAGATCGTGTCTTCAGGCCAAAATACAAATTAGATCGGTAGGTTCCCCAAAACTTTTCAGGATTTACCGTAGGAGCTGACGAGTTATGCGAAATCATTTTAGGAACATCTAGCGGAGTGGCAACTAATTCCTGGATATAAATTTGATATCGCATGTAAATAGTTCCTCCTAGCATCATTGCTAACACAAATATAATAAGCCATGCCATTTTTCTTTGGTGTGATTGGTCAAGAGTCCTTTTGTGTCGCTGCTTATGCTTCGTTTTTTGGGAGGCGGATTCGTTTTGCGATTCAACACCTGCTGAGTTTTCTGATTGATTTGGTCTCCTATTGTGAGCATTTGTATTATGTTGTTGTCTCTTTCTGTGTTTAACCATTTTGATGATCAGCTACAAATTTATTGTTAGAAATGCGTCAATACTATGTTACAAGTACATTTCCATTCGCGTACCGACAATGCCCTCCCCAAAACGTGTACAAAACAATCCACGTCAATTTCTCTTTTCCTGCCCCATTATATTTCGCCATACTTACAAGCGTTTCATTACACCAGTAAAGGACTAAACTCGAATGGATTCGATCTTTTCCGGAATAATAAGCAGCATGCAAGGGCAATATTTCAATAAGAATTTTAGATTATTTTTATGCCCCCGAGATCGAAGATCGGGGGGCATATTGTTTTTGTCCTGTCTGTCATTCTGTAATTCTGTCTGAAACTTTAACCTTGCTAATAACTTTTGAACAGTAAGTGATAGAGCTTTGGTATTTCACACGAGTATTCCTTGTGACAAGACCTTTCCGTGGGTACCAACATTTGTGACCCCGACCTTGGAGATTGACCTACTTTTTGAAAACTTTAACCTTGCTAATAACTTTTGAACAATAAGAGATAGAGCTTTGATATTTCACATGAGTGTTCCTTGTGACAAGACCTTTCTGTGGGTACCAACATGTTTGACCCTTGACCTTGGAATTTGACCTACTTTTTGAAAACTTTAACCTTGCTACTACCTTTTGAACAATAAGTGATAGAGCTTTGATATTTCACATGAGTATTCCTTGTTACAAGATCTTTCCGTTGGTATTGAACCTTTTGACCTTGACATTTGACCTACTTTAATTTTTTTTTTTACATTGGTCACAACTTCTAACTGGTAAATATTAGAGCTTTCATATTGTACATGAGCATTTCTTTTGACAAGATCTTTCTACTGGTACCAAGATATTTGCCCTTGTGACCTTGGCCATCTTCGGAATTGGCCATTATCAGGGGCATTTGTGTTTCACAAACACATCTTGTTTTTTTTTTTTTTTTTTTTTTTACTTTTTCCCGAAAATACAACATTAATAAGTTTTTCTACAGGATCTTGTACGAATTTGTTACTTATCCACAAAAATGCTGCCAATTTTAAAATAGCTCAATTTTCCAGGGGGTGGGGTGTGTTAAATGCCCCCCCCCCTCCCCCCCTCGGAGAGACTAGCTTGTGGCAATTGCCTTTTCCCCAAGAGAAAAATATAATAGGTGGGGGTGTTTAAAAACAATCTCCAATTCATCTGAGAAAGTCCAAAGCATGCAGGAAATCTGCATTCTTTCTAATAGTGTAGATTCAAACCATACACAAGCTGTAACCTGGTCACCGCACCAGTCAGAGCGTGCGTCACACCAAAAACACATGGTACCAGTCAGAGCATGCGTCACACCAAAAACACACGGTACAAATCAGAGCATCCTTTACACAAGTACACAAACACACAGTACCAGTCAGAGCATCCGTTACACAAACACACGGTACCAGTCAGAGCATCTGTTACACAAACACACAGTACCAGTCAGAGCATCTGTTACACAAACACACAGTACCAGTCAGAGCTTGTGTTACACAAACACACGGTACTAGTGAGAGCGTCCGTTACACAAACATACGGTACCAGACAGAGCATCCGTTACACAAGTACACAAACACACGGTACCAGTCAGAGCGTCCGTTACACAAACACACGGTACCAGTCAGAGCGTCCGTTACACAAACACACGGTACCAGTCAGAGCGTCCATTACACAAACACACGGTACCAGTTAGAGCGTCCGTTACACAAACACACGGTACCAGTCAGAGCGTCTGTTACACAAACGCACGGTACCAGTCAGAGCGTCCGTTACACAAACACACGGTACCAGTCAGAGCGTCCGTTACACAAACACACGGTACCAGTCAGAGCGTCCGTTACACAAACGCACAGTACCAGTCAGAGCGTCCGTTACACAAACACATGGTACCAGTTAGAGCGTCCGTTACACAAACAAACGGTACCAGTCAGAGTGTCCGTTACACAAATACACACACACACAGTATCAGTCAGAGCATCCGTTACACAAGTACACGGTACCAGTCAGAGTGTCCGTTACACAAACACACGGTACCAATCAGAGCATCCGTTACACAAACACATAGTACCAGTCAGAGCGTCCGTTACACAAACACATGGTACCAGTTAGAGCGTCCGTTACACAAACAAACGGTACCAGTCAGAGTGTCCGTTACACAAATACACACACACACAGTACCAGTCAGAGCATCCGTTACACAAGTACACGGTACCAGTCAGAGTGTCCGTTACACAAACACACGGTACCAGTCAGAGCATCCGTTACACAAACACACAGTACCAGTCAGAGCATCTGTTACACAAACACACAGTACCAGTCAGAGCATCTGTTACACAAACACACAGTACCAGTCAGAGCATCTGTTACACAAACACACAGTACCAGTCAGAGCATCTGTTACACAAACACACGGTACTAGTCAGAGCATCTGTTACACAAACACACAGTACCAGTCAGAGCATCTGTTACACAAACACACAGTACCAGTCAGAGTGTGCGTTACCCAAACACACAGTACCAGTCAGAGCATCTGTTACACAAACACACGGTACCAGTCAGAGTGTGCGTTACCCAAACACACGGTACCAGTCAGAGCATCCGTTACACAAGTACACAAACGCTCCGGCTTTCAGGTAACTCATCTTTTCTGGTTCAGTGGTTCTCGAGAAGATTTTTCAAGCACCCCACTCTTTCTTCACCATTTCTAACTTGCATTCCCTGCAAGGGGGCATAATCCTACATTTGAACAACCTTGAATCCGCTTTATACATGTATAAGGATCCTTTGTTCTTAGTGGTTTTTGATGAGTCAAAAATGTGAAAAGTCAACAGAAGTGAATATTTGCAATTATAAAACCCATAATTGAGGCAATATGTCACCCTAGTTTCTTGGTTCCATAATCCTCCGAGTTAGTCCACGGAATAGGGGGTGGTGTTATAACAATTCCAAGAACCATTTATTTAATATGAAATGATTATACAATGCAGCAAATTGTATTTTGTGGTTTTGCTACATTGTACATAAACACAGAAGTTGAAGATACTCTCATTTTAAGATTTTATAGTTAAAACTATATCATGTACAATAGATGCACATACAAATCTGTCATAGTAGATCTGCAACTTAAATTTTTTTTTTTTTTGGTCAATCACAACTGGTAATATTAAAACATGATTTCAAAATTGCAACAGAATCTCAAACACAAATCTGACATTTAGAACATAACAATTTCGAAGACACTAAGCTTGATAAAAATTTGAGATTAAAAATATATTGCACTATACATTCAATGACATTTAACAAAACTTTCTTTTTATACCAAACTTAGTATTCCTTATGAATATGGGGATCAATGTTTTTAACCAAACAGAATACAAAATATCAAATGTGGAGGAATTCATACATACTTATCATAGTTCATACAAAAAAAATATGTAAATAAAAATATTCAAATTTTATTTTTTATGACAAACAGAAAAAAAGAAAACATCTGGCAGTACAAGTTTTCAGCTCATCAAAAGCTGAAGATATTTGGCACATGGATTTGAGTTCCTGAAGACACAGTTCACATCTTAGGACTTCTACTTTCAAACTTCAATTTCTTGGATGAGGGTGATGAGATGTGAGCCTAGTACAGATAATATAAAAAAAATTAATTCATACTGAGCATATATTATTTTCTCAGGGGCTAAGCCCGTTTGGGCTTGAACTCTGTGATACCATAAATATAGAAAGGGGTCTAACTCTGACCCAGATAAAGAAACTACCAACCTGCTTCAAATGCCTAAAAAATCAGAAATTAGGTGTGGTATGTGCAACTAGTTGTAGTATGTGTAACTTGGTGTGGTATCTGTAACTAGGTGTGGTATGTGTAACTAGGTGTGGTATGTGTAACTAGGTGTGGTATGTGTAACAAGAGGCCCAAGGGCCTAGAATCGCTCTTCTGATAAATTGTACAACATCACCATTTCTATTCTTAGCCTCTTAGTATTCTAAATCTTTAGTTAAATCCTAAGAATTCAAAAAAGTAGGTCAATGTGACCTACTTTTTGGTTTACACATTTTGAGAACCCAAGAAATACCAACTGACAAAGTTTGATGATTTTAAGCCAATTAGTATCTGAATATTGAAATATAGCTGTCAAATTCCAATCGTAGGTCATGGTGACCTACTTTTTGGTCAGCGAACTCTGAACATGCAAGACCCGTCAACTGACAAAGTTTGATGACTGTAGGTCAAATAGTATCTGAAATATATAAATATAGCCGTCAAATTCCAAAAGTAGATCAAGGTGACCTACTTTTTCGTCTACACCCTTCAAACATGCAAGACCCAACAACTGACAAAGTTTGATGACTGTAGGTCAAATAGTATCTGAATTATATAAATATAGCCGTCCAATTCCAAAAGTAGGTCAAGGTGACCTACTTTTTCGTCTACACCCTTCAAACATGCAAGACCCAACAACTGACAAAGTTTGATGACTGTAGGTCAAATAGTATCTGAATTATATAAATATAGCCGTCCAATTCCAAAAGTAGGTCAAGGTGACCTACTTTTTGGTCGACACACTTTGAACATGCAAGACGCATCAACTGACAAAGTTTGATGACTGTAGGTCAAATAGTATCTGAAATATATAAATATAGCCGTCCAATTCCAAAAGTAGGTCAAGGTGACCTACTTTTTGGTCAAAACCCTTCGAACATGCAAGACCCAACAACTGACAAAGTTTGATGACTGTAGGTCAAATAGTATCTGAAATATATAAATATAGCCGTCCAATTCCAAAAGTAGGTCAAGGTGACCTACTTTTTGGTCGAAACCCTTCGAACATGCAAGACCCATCAACTGACAAAGTTTGATGACTGTAGGTCAAATAGTATCTGAAATATATAAATATAGCCGTCAAATTCCAAAAGTAGGTCAAGGTGACCTACTTTTTGGTCGACACACTCCGTAGACTCAAGATGCATCAACTGTCAAAGTTTGATGATTGTAGGTCAATTAGTGACTGAAATATATAAATATAACTGTCAAATGCCAAAAGTAGGTCACAGTGACCTACTTTTTGGTCGATACACTCCGAAGACTCAAGATGCATCAACTGACAAAAGTTTGATGATTGTAGGTCAATTAGTGACTGAAATATATAAATATAACTGTCAAATGCCAAAAGTAGGTCACAGTGACCTACTTTTTGGTCGATACACTCCGAAGACTCAAGATGCATCAACTGACAAAGTTTGATGATTGTAGGTCAAATAGTGTCTGAAATATAGTAATTTAGCTGTCAAATACCAAAAATAGGTCATGGTGACCTACTTTTTGGTCGACACAAACCGAAGACTGAAGACGCATCAACTGACAAAGTTTGATGATCCTAGGTTTTACAGTGCCCAAAATATGCATCTAAAATTGAAAATGTGAAATTTGAGTATCTGCAAAATTCAAAAAGTAGGTCACTGTGACCTACTTTTTTATAAATATGTTTCAAGGCCTCAAGATGCATCAACTTACAAGATTTGATGATTCTAAACCTCTCGGTATTTGAAATAACAACTTAAAATATATCTATAAATGATAAGCCATAAAATTCAGAAAGTAGGTCACGGTGACCTATTTTTCAGTTGACGCATTTCAAGGTCCCATGATCCACCAACTGACAAGTTTTGATGATCATAGGCTTCAAAGTGTCCAAGATATGCATCAAAATTAATTTTAAAATAAATACCTGCAAAATTCAAAAAGTAGGTCACCGTCACCTACTTTTGAGACAACTTGACACAAGGTCCTAAGATGCATCAACTGTCAAAATTTGATGATCCTAGTCCTAAAATATCAAAGATTTAAGGAAATATAAATTTAGGTCAACTTTGAAGTGACCTTGAGACCACGCCCTTTGCCCCAGGGTAATGCCTTGAACAATTTTTAATCTGCAACATATCCTCATCCTTATGTGTAAGTTTGGTGATAATCTGCCCAGTGGTTCTTGAGAAGAAGATTTTTTAGCAACTACTACTTTTGTTTGTATTTTCCTGATTATCTCCCCTTGTTAAAGGGTCACATCCCTCTATTCAGTATGTATGAAAGCCCTTGGGCCAATGATACCCTGTAACAAATTTGAAAAAAATTGGCCAAGGGGTTCTTGAGTTATAGCCCTTTTTCTAAAAAGTTTGCGCACACCGCACAAATGGCCATAGCATTAGCTCTTTGAGCCTTCGGCTCAGAAGAGCTAACTAGGTGTGGTATGTGTAACTAGGTGTGGTATGTGTAACTTGCCGGTCTCCTTGCATAGAATAATGTTTTAACTACTTGCATGCCAAATTTCAAGCCACAGGTTCTAAAAATAATAGAGATATTATCATATACATCATCGTTCTCTCAATTTCACCTGTTTATTTTTACTAGGACGTTTACCAGTCCAGGTCACTGGGTGGTTTCTTGCCTATGACAGCAGCGAAATTCCAACTAGTGTGGAAGATTTCAGACCTATCAATTAAAATTTCACATCAAATACACGCTACTTACTTCCTCATACACGTACTTTAATAATGTTCTCTATGTTCACCGTATCCGAGTCGCTTATTTTACAAAACATAAACTCCTGACTCTATCTGCCATTTTGAGAAACGCACTAAAGACCCGAAATACCTAAAACTTTAAAGAAGGGGAAAATGGGTAAAACAATCAAAATGAAATAAAATAAAAAACAAAAAATTAAGAAAGCCAAAAACTAATGTTCAATTTCCTTCTCTAGGTGCAATATCACAAGAATAGTGTGTTGATCAATTTAAGATTTTTAAGTATATAGGGTGTTTAGTGCTTTCATTAAAATGATAGATCTTGTCAACAGATGATGCTGCTGAGGAAAAAATGAGTTGTGCAATGTCTACACGAAGAACATTATTCAAGTATGAGGAAGTAAGTAGCGTATATTTGATGTGAAATTTTAATTGATAGGTCCAAAATTTTCAACACTAGTCTGAATTTTGCTGCTGTCATAGGCAAGAAACCATCGGATGACCTGGAGCGGTAAATGTTCTAGTAAAAATAAACAGGTGAAATTGAGAGAATGATGATGTATATCTCTATTATTTTTAGAACCTGTGGCTTGAAATTTGGCATGCAAGTAGTTAAAACATTACTCTATGCAAGGAGACCGGCAAGTTACTCATACCTCACCTAGTTTCTAATTTTTTAGGCATTTGAAGCGAGTGGGTAGTCTTTTATACGAGTCAGAGTTGGACCCCTTTCTATATTTATGGTATCACAGAGTTTGAGCCCAAACGGGCTTAGCCCGTGATTATTTTATTCATAATTATATTCACAAAGCACAATCAATATAAACCTGTTTGTGTGTTAAATTACTTCACGATTAAATTAACATCAATTTACTTTTTGCCACTTTTCCAATATTCTCTCGTACTCCGACATGTAGTAGGCAAACACTTCATCACAGTCCCCGCGAACCACACTCCCAGGCGGATTGTACAGACGACAATTGTCTCGAACCAGCAGCATGTCTGAATGGAAATCCTCATAATCAGGATAACTTAGGCTCTGTAATACACAGTAAAATATGTTAATTTTTCTACATGAATCGATCAATAAAAATAAAAGCTACTGAAAAAATGTACAAGACAAACAGTATTCAGCATTATCATTTTCTGCACTACGAAGTGGACTCGCTATACTGGTAGCTGGAATTTTGTTTTAACTGACCTCTAGTTTCTTTTTTATTGTTCCAAAGTCCATGGGGTTCTTGATGATTGTGTAATAATCTGGGGCATCCTCTGGATCCACTACAGACAAAAACACCAGGCTTTATTATTATCGACCAATTATCAAGAAATGACAAAGGTGTAGTTTGCAACTAGGGATTTAGGTTTCCCTGAGCCTATTGATATATGGCAGAAGAATTGCAGTTCATGGCTAAACCACATACATGTATAACATGACCCACCTGGTTCTAAAAACCACGTTGAGGCATTTAGGTCATCTTTGTGTCTGTTCAGTCCTCGGTATTTCATCACTTTCTGTATTAACCTGCAAGATTCAAAATCTGTATATTAACCTGCAAGATTCAAAATCAGTATATTAACCTGTAAGATTCAAAATCTGTGTCTATAATAGTGATATGTGAATACATGTTTGATCTGTGTGAAGTCTATCAATATCATTCTCTTTAATAGGAATACATGAATACACGTTTGAACAGTGCGAAGTCTATCAATATCATTAGCAATTAGTGTTATTTTCCTTCATAGCAATATTTTCAATGCAATCCAACTTTTAATAATAAAACCCTATTGTTATAAATCATACCCCAGACATGCTCTGTTCCAGCCACCACCAGGTAGGGGGGTGGGGCTATCCTCTAATGCAGCAGGAACTTTCCTTTTCCTTTTGCCCAGTCTAGCTAAGCCAGTAGGGTCAGAACTACTAAGTGGATCAACACTGTGCGTTTCACCAACACTGGTTCCTGCGCAAAATGGAAAGACTGCTACATAACGTGTAAATTTTGTCAAGACGTACATTGGAAAATGAGCAGACACTTTTGAATTAATACATATACTTTGAAAGGCAAAAAATTCACTAAACATACACTAAAAAAGGTAGAAAAATACACTGAACTTTAAAGTCCCCCCCCCCCTTCTGATCATGTAATATTACAAACCTCTAGAAAAATATGTAAATTTTCCTACATCTAAAAGTGTAGGACTATAGTGTTTGTCATTGTGCTACAATGACCTAGTTTCTGTGCTACGACCTAGTTTCTGTTCTATAGAAAAATATGTAAATTTTCCTACATCCAAAAGTGTGGAACTATAGTCTTTGTCATTGTGCTACAATGACCTAGTTTCTGTGCTACAATGACCTAGTTTCTGTTCTACCTGGGATGGGATTATCCATGACCACAAACTCATCCAGACTAACTTCTGTTGGATCCACAGTTTCTGTGGTTTCCACGGTAACAGTCTCTGTCCTCTGAATGGTGCGATTTCCAAGCGAGGCCGAGTCCATCACTAACTGCACTTCTTCTGTCAGAGCAGCCGGTTGGGACAGGAAGTCTGTTGTGCCTGTCATTTCAACTGTCTCTGTGCTAAAGTCTTCCTGTGATACACACTCCGCTGCCAACTGTAACAAAGCAATTTCATAATGCATACAGTAGTACTACATCTGCATTTCTAAAGGCGTCATATCAAATCTACAAAAAAGCACTTATTTTCCAAGAAGAGGTTTAAATAAGAATACTTTTTCAGCTTTTGGGGGGGGGGGGGGGGGGGGGTAAAAAAATAAAAATGAAGTGAAAACAATTTTAAACTTATTTTCATAATTTCCAACATTTGCAATTTTGTGCATTGTATTACATTAAGATAACTTTGCATACATGACAGATTTACGATAACTTCTACCAATTCAACATTGAGTATGTACAGGAAGATATTGGAGGGCCATGTCATTTAACCTTCTATTTCACCATGCATTGCATACAGTACTAAAACCATACTTTGTTATTTGATTACTTATAGGCATAGAAACAGTATACTAAAATTTTGCTACAAGTACTGGTAATTTTGTGATTATAAGAGTCATAGAAAATTTGTACAAAAACTCAATGTTATAAAATGCATATATTTAGAATATGTTAAAAACATTGCTTCACAAAGTACCACAAATTTATACTTTAATGAAAGTGTATGTCAAAGTTTCAACATGGTTCATGGTAGGGTCAAAGGTCAATAATGTCTTGTTTCTGCTACCAAAACGAATGAAAGCATAGTCATCAGTTGGTTTTTTCCTATACTATTTGTTTTTTGCACTTCACCAAAATTTTTAGAAGATGCAGTAAGTACCTAAATCAATTTTAATTCTAGACTGGCAGCTCCCTGATCCAACCTGTCAAAGGACACCTGTATTTCTCTCCGAAATTCGATTCTTTATTGTCCTTGTGTTATACAACTCATCGGAATACATCTACATGTAGTACATGTACACACACAATATATCTAATTTTGTAAGGTAACAATGGGTGAGTGGACAGGACAAGATAGGAGTAGAAATTACAGATAAAACAATTTTTAAACATGTATTTTAACTACATTAAAGAATAATTTACGTTCGACTATAATTTATCTGAATTTTTTTTAAAACCATTTCTTTTAATGAACCTTTAACGGTTTGGCAAATAACAGGGCACTTTGTCATTAACCATCAGATCTATTGGTCACTTTTTTTCTAAGTGGAACAGGATGCAATGGCTTGAAAAAATGTCAATCATAAATTTTTTAATGATACACTACAATCATAAATATAATATTCATGTATATGTATACTGCAGGAGTTTATTATACATATATCTCTAGATTTTACAAGACAGCATAAATGCTATTCATGAATTCTTTACAAGAATCCTTTGAAATATAAAAACTTAGCGCTTCTTTTTTTCCCCAAGTCTTTTTAAATTTTACTGTAAATTTATATCAGCAACATTTATACAATGATTAATAATATGCAGTTAATCGCCATAGTCCTTTGAAGAGGTTTTAGATAGGCCCTTCAGATACCCCTTAATCACATGACTATCATGTGTTGGTTATGCAAAAAAAATTTATAAAGGGGACTTGACTGAATTTTATCAATTACACAAGTTTCTAATTTAACATGGGCCAAAATTCAGTATTGAAACCTCTTCTTTCTGTAATAATCCTAGTCCACACATTATACAAACACAGCAAAATAATTTTCCTAAAGCAATATTTGTTGCCTGTATAGCTCAAAAATACCATTAAACAGTTTTCTCCATAACACATGTTCATAGCACGTTTTGATAAGAAGTTTGATCAAAACTACCCAGATCATTATACATTGTACATGTATAAAGTATTTTGATCCCTTGTCACAGTTGTACATTTACATGAGGGACCTTTTCTCTCCACTATAAATATATAGGAGCAAAAATGACAGTAAAACAGATATGAAATATTAGTATCCATTTATTCAAAATTTGCAGTTAGTACAACATGTTGAACACAAAACATTATTAGATTGACAAAGCAGTAGAATTAATCACATTAAATAGTTGTAAGTTATCGAACATCACAAAATGACAAAAGACTCGGGAATTACAGATCACTGAAAATAATTAAACACTTTTAAAAAAAGAAGAAGTCTATAAGATATATATATATTCATGCACACTGAAGTCTATATGTCATTCCTAAGCACTCTATTTACAAAGCAAACTGCCACATCTTTACAACTTTCTCTTCTTGGAGGGTGGCATGGATCCATCGGCGAGGAAGCCCTTGTCCATGACTTTGAGGACTTCAGTCAGGTACGTCTGCACCGCAGCAAGGGAAGCAATGATGGCAGGCGATCCAAAACCATGGGAGATGAGGCTGAAGTTGGTCAGATAACTCTGTATCTCTGGTTCCAGGACAGGCTGGGGACGCGAGTTTCCAATTGGAGATCGGTCTTGATTGAGGATATCCATGAACTCTTTCAGAATCTGTTTCGTGGCCAGCACCATATTTTTGCGTGCCATGATTTCCTGGGGATCCAGCGTCTGGTACTTCTTACAGTTGTATTCGGCACATTTCTTGGCGGGGAACTCCGACTCGCACAAGTACCCATAATCCCTCGCTAGACGTACAGCTTCGCCTTCCACCAGTGATGTCATGAGTGTGGTCTGGACAGCCTTTCTTCTGCCTGCTGGGAGACTCAGGCCAATCTTGTCAAGCTTTTCTCTCAGACTTTTCCCTCCATTCTTGGACTTTGCCCTTCTGAGAACTCCACCAAGCAGGGAAGCATTCAGGCACTCTGGGGGAGCTAATCTTCTCTGTATCTCTGCAATAGTGACTTTGTACTTGGTGGTACTGCTGAGGAGGGAGAGCCTTCCATCCACCATGCAGAAAACATCAGCAGGAGCAGCTGCAGCAGATATATCCACATCATTGCGACTAGCTTTCTCATGGACTACAACGGCGGTTTTCTGCGACTCTGGATTAAAGTTGCCCATCATTTCCCTAGACATGTAATTCTCCATCGGTGGGTAGTTTCCATTCATGGGTGGCATTGCCTGTTGGATCCCATTGCTCATCATACCTTGGTCTGCGAAACTAGCAGGCATGCCTCCCGGCATCATGGGTTCTGGTCTGTGGATGCTTGGACCCGCTCCCTGCATGGATTCTTGTCTATGGATGCTAGGACCCGCTCCCTGCATGGGTTCTTGTCTGTGAATGCTCGGACCCGCTCCCTGCATGGGTTCTTGTCTGTGGATGCTCGGACCCGCTCCCTGCATCTTGTACTCGTGGACAGTGTCCATGTTATGCATGGCTTGGTACTCCTGCTGATTGGGTTGTTCCTGCTGCTGCTGGTAGTCTGACAAGGTGGCGTAAGCATTATTGTACTGGTAGTCCATGTTAGGCTGCGATGACACGGTGTAAGGCGGTGGGAAATAAGGCGCAGGATAATCGGTCTGGGGTTGCATCACCGATTGCTCAGTAGCGGGGGGATACGGGTGACTCTGAGGATTCTGACCGTCAACATTGTGATGGTCGATGTAATCCCTATCGTACATCATAGCCCCATTCATCTTGGCTTTAACAGATAAATGTAGCAAGTTAACAATTACCAATTTCCAGCCAATGGAAAAAGTCCAAATATTGTCTGAAGATTTCAGAGAGTTTGTTCTTCACTTTCAATAAATCGTTTCCACAAGGTCTGAACAGCTCTAAGCCAGAGTGAAAGGGCTAGCCAGAGGGATACCTATATATACCTGGCCTGAGCACACAAACCAATTAAACGAGTTCTACCTCCTACTCCTGACACCCTCCAAATCACAGGCTACTCTCATTGGTAGTTGCAGGTGCTGCATCTAATTACATTTCCAGTACTAATTACAGGTACCTAGGTCTCCTCTTTCTCACCTTCACTTACAATAAGTAGGTGTCAGTGCACAAGTAGACCATTTAACAATCATTACAGCAATTATAACTGACAAAATAATTTGTATTATTATCTAGGTTTTAGAAATCATATTCCATACATGTAATTATTTACAAATCAAATGTTGGATACTATACAGCTTGATTAGGATTCCTCACCAAGGTCAAATTATTTCAAGAAATGTTTCACAACTAGGTTTTAAAAAATAAATAAATTCAATTATAACTTAATCCTGTCTACCATGTATAACTTTTATTTTAAAATTAGAAAAATGTTTAAACATTCCAAAAGTGAACATTTTTCAAAAAAATTATAATTATATTAAATCTTTCCTGAAATATTTTAATAGATATTTCATTCATGCATTTTTAAATATCACCAATGCATGGAGGTTACAGTTTTCTATACTAGTATTTCAAATCTTTACTTTTGATTAAAATCACTAATGTCTATCATTTCCATTTTGAATCTCACTTAAGATGAGTACTAAACATTATAAACTGAGAACAACTAAAAAATAGTGATACATTGATTGTAGTATACATCTCAAATATCTATTTATTTGTCCATAAAAGTGTCCTTGTTTATGAATAAATGTAAGATGCAATTTTAGGAAATAAGAATGACCTTGAGAACATATCAGAATTTGTCCAAAAACACTTGCCATACATTGATCTGATTTTTCTTAATCACATCTGGAGATCTGCCCTTATCTTCACATTTATATTTCTCAATCATAATTTGATTTAAATCATATCTGAATGCACAGTTAAAGGGACTGATCCACAATTTCCCCTCAAACTTTGTTTATCACTTTTAATGATCAAAATATACTGTCCAATGTGTTTAAAAGGTTTCCCAAAAAATTAAAGTTATACCTTATTACAGAAGCTCATTTTAGAGAGTTTATTGATTTGTAAACAAAGATTACAGTATTCTTTAGGTAAAATGTGTCATCTAAAGTTAAATTTGAGACTGTGCAAAATTAAGATGCTTTAAAATACAAAATTAACATTTCACTGGTTTGTTTGTTTACATTAAAAGACTCTAATCTTTGTTTACATAACAGAGTTAAGGCATCAAAATTTTGGCTGTCAACATTAAACGAGTTATATTTTTAATGTTTAACATAAAAAATGAAAAATATTTTTTCAAAAAAAAAAAAAAAAAAACCCTAACAAAAAAACCCCATGAACCAGTTCCTTTAATACTAAATTATGAAACTTTGCCTTTCTATATACTACCTAAACATATAAATTTTTTCATACACAAAAGCCTGTTCATACCTGTGTTTGAGTAACATTGATGGTGGAGGATTTAGCTAGCTCCTGTATGGGTATAAAGCTACTGCCCGGTTTGATTCTGATTGTGGCAGTGTTCAGTGTGGTAGTATGAAGGGATTTGGTAGAAGTGGCATCACTGACATCAGATGCAGCTATATTCTCTTCGGTTGTGTCAGCTGACGTTTCTCCAGATGTAGCAATCTCTGAAATAAAATGAAGGTACGTATAGGTCAAGATTCAGCTTTCAAAGTATATGTGGTTACAGAAAATCTAGAGTAAATCTGTACTGCACATGCCCTTAAACATGTATTGCAAATTCCCTTGAAGGGGCTAACCCTTAAACATGTATTACAAATTCCCTTGAAGGGGCATTCGCTGTGAAAGTGATGGCAACTATTTTTTTTTCAATGGCATGGGAATATACACCTGTATATCAATGACTAATAAAAACATTTATTTTGCCCTAAAACAAGAGAAACCTAATAAAACTATGTTAGATAATTGCTTCTAGTGTAAAGAAATATATAGGGAAGAATTATTTAATCACCAAAATTACACATTCATGTGCCTGCTTTGAGGTTGAAAAGTGTTTGAAATAATTAAATACTGATGTTATTACTGAAATATATAATATTGAGCAATTTTCATTGAATTCAATTTTTGCTGACAAAATGACAGCTAATTTAAACAGACTTGTAACAGGAACATTCCTTTACTCTATTGACCAGTGTTAGCACAATACCACTTAAACAAAATGATTCTTACATTCATTATGGCAATCCTATAAACAAAATTTCAACGTCTTCCATCCTCCTTTTTTTAAATCTAAAGACTTTCATTTTCTCTCTCTCAGTAAATGACAACTTTAAATAATTACATTGGTTATTTCATAAGAATCAGCACTTATCACAACATTTAACAGGACAATCAAGTGCAAAATGTTCTCCAACTTCAAAAATAATTTACAAATATCTCGCACCAATTTCAGTATTGGATTTATACTATTGGCCAATACTAGATGCGCACTAATTCTAGACCTGAATTGTCAGGTTTTCACATTTCTTCAAAGGTTTTGTATTCTACTTATTCAGCTGTGCTGTTAGTGTCCCCCTTTTCAAGAGTCAAACTAACCATCTTTTATTCACTGTAATAGTCATCTTATTAAAGTTTATTTTAAAGATATCAAACAAAATCAGGTCTCAGAATTATGTATCATGTTTGACTATAGTAAAAAAATCTGTAAACAGTGTTGAAATTGCATAGTAGCCCACAACCTAAAAAAATATTAAAAAAAATTGCAAGAATTATGCATGTCATTTTTCTGTACTCATAAGATGCTGGTGAAAAAATGTCATTTTTAACATCTATAACCTAATTACATGTTTCATATTCATATCTAAGTAGACATGTCTGCTTTCAAATTAAAGTTGTCAACACAGAACCCAACATGTTCTTCTTTGTTTGTCATAGCAACAATACTATATCTAAATTTAATTTAAACAATATTTTATTTATATGTGTAAACATAAATGGATTAGATACTAGGCATTGCTTATACACTAACCACCATAAATAAGTATACACATAAGCTTTTTACACATTTTGGCATGAAATATATTCAATATAAAAGAGAGCTGAATTCACTGTGTATAACTTTCAATTTATCTCAGTAAAATAATCAGTTATGGGTACAACTTCAATATATGTGAAACAATGGATAGTCAATGTTTATGGCGAAGTATGTTAAATTGTGATATTGGTTTATTTACTGTGAAATTCAAAGTGTCTTGTAAAAGTACACATCAAATACACAATAATATGTATTAGTAATTAATTTGAAATGGTTTCTAGTTGAAAGTTTGCATAATAGCTCTTTTTAGAAAATTCAAAAAATGAAGTATTTTAATAAAAAAATAAGGATTTAAAAAAAAATCAAAAGCCTAATGTCATATATTTATAACCAAGAGTTATGTATTTCGTATTGAAAAATCTGTATCAATGATGTAACCCATTTTTTATATGCGCAAGTAACTTATTTTGGTGTGTGTATACTTATCTATGGTGGGCAGTGTATAAGCCTTCTCCCTACAAGTACACTGCATCTAAATGTACATGGATAGTATGTAGATCCTATAGATGTCTTATGCCTGATTATATTTTTAGGAGAAGAGAGTGTGCACAACATTAGTTTAACATGAAATTCAATTCATTCCATTTTCCTCTCGAGTTTATTGTTCAATTTATTCATACATACATATACATATTGGTATACAAGGTAGGATTAAACATAATATAGGATTTTACATGTCAGAGGTAATATCATATACAATGGAAAAATAATAAGATAAAAAATAAAAGAATGAATTTGTATACCCCAAACCAAACAATGTGTGCAAATGTATATGCATGAAGGTAATTTCATCAATATTTCCTGTATATCATGAAGGGTTTTTTTAATGTCTAATGTCATGAATTTTTTCATTAATCAAAACTTAAAAGTATGTATCAAATTTATGACAAATGTTGTGAAATTGAAAAAAATAAATAAAATAAAACTTTATTCCAGATCAGTTGTAACATGATTTTCCCAAAAACTTTAATTTACATTTTAATTTTTTCCAGTATTGCAGAAAATCAGGTGTTTAATTAAAGCAATTTACACCAATAGTTGATGCAAAATCCTGAGGACCTCTTAATGGCTTGGGTGTTAGGTATTTAAGGTTAATCATTCCTATCTGTGATCTGACACTTGTGCTCAGATCTCGTTAACTCAATCCTGTTGTGATTAACTAGGATATGACATACTCAGAAAACAGCAAATAGTAGAATGCTTATATATATATATGAGCAATATTTATTCTGATCTATCTTCCAGAAATAAATTTCATAATGATATACAGTATAAATATCTGTGTATTAAAAAAGTCATCTTTTAATATCAAATGAATATTATTATACCCATAATCTTACCCACAATTCCACTGTCAGCCTGACTTCCTGTTGCTGATTTGTCAGAGAGTACATCCTCCTCAATAAACTGATAGGGATCTAGATCTATCTGTGCTTGAGCCAGTGAACTGCTCAACAAATCATACGCTTTAGAACCTGGGGTTGCCTCCCCCTGGGGAGCACTTTCTGTAACAACTTTGGGCTCTGCTGTGAGTCTGCGAGTTTCTGTCTGTCCTGCTGCGTTTGTCACTGTATAGAATATTCCTGTTTGTGGGTCCAGATCTCCTTGAAGATTCAGATTACGAGCAATCTGTTCTAACTCATTCTGTGATGTGATTTCAGGACCCTGAGCTGTGTTTACAGTTTCTATGACAACACTCTCTTCTGATGTAGACTCCTGACTCTATACACATAATTTAAATATCAATAAAATTGCAACATACATTCAAAATACAGATACTTTATCATTTACATGTGACGAATTTCTTTCAACAAGCTGTAAGATAACACTGAAGAATGCCATCTTACCTCTTCCATCATCATTGCTTCACTCTGTTCTGGATTATTCAATATTTTCATAGCTTGTTCTATAATAAATTGGTATAAAAACTTCACTCAGAATGTACTATTACTGTACATATATACATGTAATTACATATAAAGCATGGATGTCACCAATTAAAGTTTACAAAAACAGATTATAATGCATATTTTTGAGAGGACTACTAAATGACGTTAATTGCAAAAATAATCAGAATTCTTCACATGGCTTACCAATTGTGTAGAATTGTTGCTGAGAAAGCTGATCTGACAACTGTCCAATGTCAACACTAGAAGACCTGTAAATATTTCAAAAATGCAGGTTTCCGAAAAATATATTAGCTTGACAAATTCAACATTATGCAAGTTGGGATGTAGAGGAGACACTACACTCTTCCCTTTTCCTTCTCCCTATTTTTCATTTCTCCTCATCCCCACGTACCTGCGATTGTTGCCTTCCATTAATCCCCGTCTTTGGCTGATTTTTCATATCTGTGGCTACCCATCGTCGACTGAACTACTGACTAACCTTTGAACAGTGACCTTTGGCTTGCTGGAACTTTGTTGCTCAATAAGCGCCTGTACAGCAGCATTATCAACCCCTGCCTGGAAGGATGGGTTATTGTCATCATACTCAAACCATTCATTGCTGGGGAGATTATCACCTGAGGTACCTGGAGCAAAATAAAAGTACCATGTACAGGATGTAGACTGGCAAGAATAGCGAAAGAACGTACTGTAGAATCATTTTAATTTATGGGGGGCAATGTTCGTGGGTAAGCAAAATTTTGCTGGTTCGTGGGGACGTCATTTCGTGGATAAGCGAAACGATGTCACCAGAAGAGATAACTCTACTTGATTTAAAAAAAATGTTCAAGAACACGTAAATTTGTGGGCAAGAGTGACCCAAAAAATCCACGAACATCAATCCCCCACGAACATCAATCCCCCACAAACATTAATCCCCCACGAACATCAATCCCCCACTAACATTAATCCCCCACGAACATCAATCCCCCACAAACATCAATCCCCCCACGAACATTAATCCCCCCACGAACATCAATCCCCCACAAACATCAATCCCCCCACGAACATCAATCCCCCCACGAACATCAATCCCCTACGAACATCAATCCCCCACGAACAATGATGATTCCACAGTACATGGCTTTTCTACTGTACCTTTACTGGTCGCTGTGTCGGACTGACTACTAGCACTTCCTGTCAGAGCAGCCAGTGTGGCTTCATCAAGGTTAATGGTGACATCACCCCCACCCTCCGTATCCTGACTGGCTGCCTGAATCAGATCCTGGATCAATTTTCCTTCTGCATTCTCGATACGAACTCTCTGAAACAAAGCCATTTGAGATGCTCTACTGAGTTATACTGAAGTGCAAATCTAATCTATCATTTCATCTATTCATTTTGAAACTTTACTGCGAGAGACAATCATAATTTTGATAACATATATTCTGATAAAAAAATTTTTTTCACTTGTATTAAGTACCTGTCTTGTGGCTTCCAGTTGTCCTGGAGTCGTAACAATAACTTTTCTCTCTATAGGTCTTTGGGTTCCTGAGGGTGATGTTACCACAATATGTTTCGTACTATCTTGTTTCTGTAGGAAACTCACCAACTCCTATGCAAGGAAGAAGAAAGATTCTGGTTTATACATGTATATTGTAAATGTACATTATTATGTGCGGTACTTATTTCTGCAGAGTCGGAGGTCACATAAAATCCACTGAATTTCATACCAGCAAACTTAAAGCAAGGATGATATTTTCATGTAATCCATATACTACTCAGTGTAATTAAGTACCCAAAGACCAAACGAAATTATGACTCCCTGGAGTGGGTTACATCTACTGTATTGTAGATTACTTAATTGGAGGGGAAGCAAATAATTCTAAATCAGAAAATATTTAGCATTTATTTCTTAAAACAAGATTTCCCTATGACCCATGCAAACATGTTTTCTGTGAAAACTTCATCTCCAAGACATATTGCTGCACTGACCTTTTCAAATGGACTTGAGATGACAGTTGTTCCCCTTACTGTGGAGGTAGGTGTTCCCACGAGACGCCGGGGTTGGGTCTTCTGTACAACAATTACATTAGGTTTTCCACCTGCAACCATTCATAAATAAATATAATGTCATACTCAGGTTAAGGATATATCGTATTCATCCATGAATTAATATATAGCATATCCGTCCTGATGATCCAGACTTACTTCCACCTGTTGCGGATTTAACGGCTGTCAGATGTAGTGTTTTAGGATTCACCGTTACAACATTTGGACCACGGCTTGTTCCTGTTGAGATCACTTTTCCACCTTGTGTGGTTATGTTTAAAATCTTCGTGCCTGCTTGACCTTCAAGATAAAATATGTTGTTTTCTGCCAACCATAAATCAGAAAAACAAAACTTTCATTCATTTTATAAAAATTTACCATACACAGTACATCTGAGACATGGGCCATATTCAGAGAAATACTTTATTCTCATACCGATGGATGTAATGGGTTTGGTCACCATAGTGACATTGGAGGAAGTTGATGCTCCTGGACTGACGACAACTACAGGAGTACCAGAGCTGGTGGGGAGCTGCGATGGCTTGGGTAGAATCTTGCTCCCACCTGACCCAGGAAAGCTCTGGGTAATTATCTTCATACCTGCAATGAGACAAAATTTCAATGTCTGTAGTACTTTACAGGTCCTCCATTAAGGTACATGTAGCTCACTACACTAAAGCTTATAGTCTGTATGACATCATGTCACAAGATGGCGATTTAAATGTTTTGTGAAATTATTTGAATTGATCGATTTGTTTGTCTATCATCGTAGCTCAGTGGTTAAAGCACAGGGCTGGTAAACCACAGATCTCGAGTTCAAATCCCCCAGAGTCTTTTGTTCATATGTAATGAAATAATTTTTTTGAAACTCATGTTTTTATCCAAATTTGTATATTTTTTGCCTTTTTGGCATATATACTTATTGTATATCATCATATCTTTTACAATTAAATCAATTTGTACTGATTTGAGAAACTATTTCTGGGTGTAGTGAGCCACCTTAATTCATTGAATAGAATTGATGTAATCATTTAAAGTAACATTAAATAGGAATAGATTTTTGAAATTGCACTGTACTAGTTTTTGAATGGAGAGTCAGTCCAGTATTCTTTAAACTTACCTCCCTCCTGTCGGATCTGAATTGTGGAGGGAGACTTGCCCACTGGTTTTATCTGAAAGTTCTGCATGGACTGTGGGGAAGGTTGAATAGGTTGTGGCCCCATGGGGATGACCACGCCCGGTTTCTGCTGACTCTGGCTCTGCAGTAGAAGAAACAAATCTATCAATGATAAAAAAAAAAAATACATGTTGCTGTCAAGGGCCTGGGCCTTTCCAATTGGGATAAACAGCAAAATTTGCTCAAAATTAGTAAAAACGTTTCATGCAAAAAAAAATGGGGGGGATGGGGGATGAAACCAGTTCACTATGGTATAATTGGACTCCTTGTGACTTTCAATTTGTCAAAGCTTACCTCATTTAAATAAGCAGAGGCCAAAAAAATTAGGTTTACTTAGCAATTTTGAGGCAAAGTTTTGTAATTTGTGGGCCTGTGTAGGAGATGAACAATAAGGCTAGCCTGCTTTGATTTGTCGTCATTGTTTGAGGATTTTAAAGCAACATGAAATGTTTCAGAAAAATGTATGGGAGACTTCCAAAATTGTGTCAAAGGGCCATAACTCTTGACAAAATTCAGGTGAAAATCCAGTTTAAAAATGCACTTTTAACAGTAGAATTTTTTTGGCTTGGTTTACAGACACTGGTGTTGTCCAAAGTGTTTTATTCTGTTTCTTTTCCAAAAGTTCTTTGTGAGGGGTACAATTTTTTTTTAATTGCAAGTGTTTTGTTTTCTATTTCCTTTGGAGGACTTGCATTCAGTAAAAAAAAGGTAAAATTTTAAAACTTAAATTAGGCCATGCATCAATTTTGCAGAAATAGGATAACATGTACATTCACTGTGTGTATTTCAAATTTCTATTTATTGCCATTGCTTATCAATTGCAATTATTAAGACACATTTTGTTTCAGTCTAGTTAGATCCAGTTTTGTTTCAATCTAATATTAGATTCGTTTTTTAATGCCGTCTATCCATGTATGAATACATACATTCCCTGAATTCCGCGACTTCCTTTGCATCATTGTTGAAAACTGTTTTCTGGTTTATTTTCATTATTTGAATAATAATAAATAATGCTTACCTATATCAAATGATGGTTTATATTTTGTATTTAGAGTTTGTCCTTTTTGGACCATTTCCCTTTATCATCGTTCAAAAGAAAATCATTACCAAATATGGAGAAAAGTCAAGGTCAGTTCATTTTCAGCTGTTACCTTAAAATAACTTACAGATCAATAATATCTATATATTTTACATATTTGAAAGTATTCATAAAAAAAAAAAAAAAAAGAATAGAATGTCTTTCTTTGGGTTCTTAATCGGTATATAAAGGTCACAAATTTGCAGATCTTGTTAACCTGAGTTACAAACGATTGATAGACATTTCTTATTTAAATAATTTAAGTTCTGTCAATGCATGAATAAAATGATGCAAACTTCATATTTTGAACACATGAAACAAAATACTTGCAGGTTGTAACAGTGTAAAGGGTTGTTTGAAAAAGCTCTACTAATAGTTTCTAAAGAATTACCACAGGAAATCTCTGCCTAGGAACAGTTTTAGGTCGTGGCCTTTGAATGCTGACGGTTGGAGTCAAGAAGGTCATCGTTGATGTTGAAACAGCAGTTGTCGCAGAATCTGAAATTAAATAAGATTTTGTTTTGGAAACTGTACTGGTATTTTAGAAGAGCCTGCGTGTGTAATTCTCCACTGTTCCAGATAACTGAAGAGTAAAGTTATCTCACATAAAACACTTACACCAGATTTCAATATTTTGGTATGACAAGATAAAACTAGAACTGTCCTAATGGGACTAATACCTCCCGCGGGGCATATAAGATGATGGGAAATATTTAATGCAAGCACATTGGATATTTTCACATTATCTACAGGGCAATCAATGTGAATGCAGAAGTGTATATTCTACAGTACAGCAGTACATGAAATATTAAAAATATGCTTAATATAAACAATGAATACTATTTGGCACATTTTAGGTTGTATGGTTGCAAATCCCTGGTCAACTCTTCTAGTCTTTAGTTTATATTCACTTTGTTAAAGATCATTATGTTATGCCAACTTTACTTTGTCATTGATTTTGTCAGTAAACAAATGACATTAGCTCAAGTATTGGTATTATTGTAATCTTTTCCACTGGTATAACAACTCTAAGTAGCTGCAATAAAGGCAGTTTACTATGAATCCCATTGCCAGGGATAGTTGAGATTATAAATACTATCTGACAAATAAGTATTCAACACACATGAGCCACTTTATGTTTTACCGAGAAGTCACAAGATTGCAGATACAGTATGTGGATGCCAAACCCGAAAATGTCCGTAACTTCCATAACTGTTAAAATATTTCAATGAAAATAGAAGATGCACAACTACATTATATATATAAAATGAGAATAAAGTTTGAATCAAATCTGTTCAACGGTATTAGAATTAAACTCTGGACAAAGTGTGCAACCCCCAAAATGAAAAGAAAATGTGCATAACTTCTATAACTGTTAAAATATTTCAATGAAAATAGCAGATGCACAACTACATAATATATAGAAGATGTGCATAAAGTTTGAATGAAATATGTCCAGCGGTATTAGAAATAAACTTCGGACAAATTGCGTCTACGGACAAACGGACGGACAGACTGACAAAGTGATTCCAGTATACCCCCCCAAACTTCGTTTGCGGGGGGTATAATTACTTCAGAAATGCTTAAAATTCAGAAATACTGCAGAGTTAGTTTTACTTGAAGTTGATGACATGGGAGTTGCCATTGTGACTATATTGCTGAGATTCCCATTGGATGATGACCCAGAGGTTGGTAAAAAGTTAGAAGACTTTGGATTGGGTGTGGTTCCTAGAGAGCTGGTTGTTTTAACCACTGGGACTGTGATTGACTTCTGATGAAGAATGCTGGAGGAGGATGCTTGTCCAGAACTAGATACTAGAATAACCTGTAGGGAAGCAAAGTATTGTCAATGGTCTCAATTGTAACACTCCTAAACATGTATGCACATTCATACTTACATGCACTAGTTTCTATTTTCAATCTTAATACTAGCATATTCTATTTTATGTAGCATGGTACAATTAAGCAGCTGGAAAAACCTAAATAAGCCTTCTCCAGATGTTTACTAATGTTTTGTTGGTAATAATTCTATGCTGTTTTGATGAAATATATTTTTTCAATAAAGTGCACCGCCACGGCACATGATACGCCCGTCACATACTGTTAACATGAACATATCACCATGAAGAGATAGGTATGCATGGAACCAAATGTCAACCTTCCTTTAAGAATCTTACCCACTTTATGGCCTCATGTGACATTGCTTCAAATATTGATAATGTAAGCTTAATGATTTTTAAAAGGATATAAAAACATTTTCCCAAATGTTTTCAATGAAATGATTAAAGTGCAAGATAGCCCTTTAACCAAGCAAACAACTTACAATAAATGGGAGTACTCAAAAAGGTTGATTTATTCAACATATCAAAAAATACATATATCAGTATCTGCCTTTGTCAAGTCTTCAAGTATAAAAGTAAAAAATGCATGGTGATGTCAATATAAATAAATATAGATTAAAAACGGTTATTTCAAACACTGGTGCATCTCCTATGGTGTAGTTATTCATTAGAAAAAAATAATACATCATATATTTCTCAACTGGTTGTGTTAGACTTGAGAAATGCACATCTGCAGCTTTGCTCATTGTATTTTAAGGAATGAAGAACAATGCACAGCGTAATAAAACATCAAACATTAGTCATTATGTTTATTCTTAGACTGTAAAACTGTCATCTTAGTGAGACATGACAATCTGCACCTTGTTGTTGAGATATAAAATAAAAATATATTTTACAATATCATATTAATTCTTAAACTTTATACCAAATAAACTTTCAAAGTAATGGCTACCAATTAGAACTGTTCTAAAATTTGACAGATCAATTAGAAGGCCAGATTCCTCTGCCCAATTCCTGATTGCAAGAGATATAGATAGCACCTCCTTGATCAGATTGCTGTAACAGAAATCTTCTAAACTCATTAATTAATCTGTAATTTGACAGAATGCAATTTTTCTGTTAGCAAAATGCCTCCTGAATTGCTTGATAATTACACCCATGGGACAAGGGAAATTTCTCTTGTTACTGACACAAAAGAAATAATTTGTTTGTTATATACTGCTGTATAGTACAGTGTATATAATGAAGAATGTGTAGTTTCTTGAATTAACATTTTTTAATATGGTTATTGCAATATTATTTCATCTGTTCAGATTTACACAAATGCCCAATCTGCAGCTTTGTTCATTGTATATCTTTTTTCTGAACAATAACAAAACATCAAAATACTAATCATTAAAATAGGCCTTTATACATATTGCAACCATTTGTTGTCTTAGTGAGAAATGATACTCTGCATATAGGTTGCTGAGAAAAAAAATTAAAAATTATATAGTACAATGTCAAATTAATTTTGAAAATAAAGACTAACCACAACAAACAAATTCACTTTCACAAATAATTTCTGGTATATCTGCAATTAAGAGGCTAAGATCTCTCTGCCCAATTCCCTAGAGATAAAGATAACACCTGCTTGATCATGTTGATCAGAGATGCTCTACACAAAACTCATTAATTAGTCTTGTCAAAATGCCCTTTGCATGCTACTCCCATGGGACAAGTGGAATTTCTCATGTTATTGTTAGAAACAAAGGAAACATTACATAGGCTAAAAAAAGCTGTACAGTATATCATAAAAAAAATATGTGTTTTCTTGATGTAACATTTTTGAATGAGGTTTTCTACAAAACTCTTATATGAGTAGGGATTGTACCAATTATAACATACTTTTTTCAAAAAATCACTTCAACTAAATGTCACAGTGACCTTAAAGTACAGTGCGACACACCTTCTACCTAAGATGCATAAGTTGACCAAGTTTCATGATTCTAGATCAAATAGTTTTCAAGTTATGAGCCGGACAGGGTTTTACCATATTTGGCCATATCTTCTTAATTAAAAGTCACAGCGACCTGGTTTTAATGTGCGACACACCTTCTACCCAAGATGTATCAACTGACAAAGTTTGATTATTCTAGGCCTTATAGTATTTAAGTTATGAGCCGGACACGAAAAAGCTAACAGACGGACGGACAGACGGACGGACATGAAGGCCATAACATAATACGGCCCGTCTTAAGACGGGCGTATAATAAAAGCAATGACCTTCGAATTTGACATAAACAAGTTAAATTACCAAATGTTATATAAGGAATAAAGAATAAATATGAAGGTTGTTGTTATTAAGGGGAATATCTAAAAAAAAAAAAAAAACCCAAAAAAAACCAAGAGGCCCATGGGCCACATTGTTTTGAGTCACCTTGGCCCATGTATAAAGATTTTCCCTATATATACGCATGTAAAACTTTGATCTCCATTGTGGCCCCAACCTACCCCAAGGAGCCATGATTTTTAAATACTTGAATCTGTACTATGTCAGGAAGCTTTCATCATGTAAATGTAAACTTCTATGGCCCAATGGTTCTTGAGAAAAAGATTTTGAAAGATATTCTCTATATACTTGTATGTAAAACTTTGATCCCCTGTTGTGGCCCAATTATACCACCAGGGGCCATGATTTTAACAAACTTGAATCTGCACTATGTCATGAAGCTTTCATTTAAATGTAAACTTTTCTGGCACAGTGATTCTTCAGAAGATTTTTAATGATTTTTCCTATATATTTGTATGTAAAACTTTGATACCCTATTGTGGCTCCATCCTACCCTCGGGGGTCATGATTTGAAAAAACTTGAATCTGCACTATGTCAAGAAGCTTTCGTGTAAATTTGTATGCAGGAAGTTTTCAATAAGATTTTCCCTATATATTTGCATGTAAATATTTGATCCCATATATGGCCCCAACCCATCCCCGCGGGTCATGATCTAAACAAACTTGAATCTCCACTATGTCAAGAAGCTTTCAAGTAAATTTCAGCTCTTCTGACCCAGTGGTTCTTTAAAAGGTTTTTAAATGACCCCACCCTATTTTGCATTTTTATGATTATCTCCCCTTTGAAGGGGGCATGGCTCTTCATTTCAACAAACTTGAAAGCCCTTCACCCAAGGATGCTTTTTGCAAAGTTTGGTTGAAATTGGCCCAGTGGTTCTGGAGAAGAAGTCTAAAATTTGAAAAGTTTTCAGACAGCCGATGGACAACAGGCGATCAGAAAAGCTCACTTGAGCTTTCAGCTCAAGTGAGCTAAAAAAAAAAGAGATTGGGGTACTTTCTGCATAATTGGTGGAAATGAAAATGAATTTGCCATCTAATGCAAATTAACGCAGATTAATGCAAATTAATGCAGATTAATGCAAATCAATGCAGATTAATGCAGATTTTTCACATTTCTATGAAGTATTACCAATAAACAGTAGTTGTCTTAGATATTCCCTGTATCAACAAACACAAGTAATGTACAAAATAGTTTCTAATTGTCATGGTATCTGAAATGTTTGGTGTGAGGAATATTTCACTCCATCTCAGCGACATGTACCCACCTTCTGTGACTGGCTAGTTGTTGTTGCGACTTGTGGGCGTGTCTGGGGACTCTTGCTGATGGTGATTTTCACGGGGGACATCCCTGAGGCTGTGCTTGCGGTCGTGGAATAGGTGACCCTGGGGGTCTGAGTACCAGCTGATGGGGATACAATGTTAATGGACTCTGAAGACTGACTTCTCCTTCTTTTTCTAGCTGGCATTTCCTCCTCCTCTTCTGTGTTTAATCCACCTACAAAAGTTTCCAAATGTAACTACACAATAATGATTGGTTTTTATAATGATTGGTTTTTATATAGCGCTTTTCCAGCGTATGCTCCTCAAAGCGCTTTAGAATACATTATTACCCCGGCAGACCTTATATTAATCTAGAACTTTCTCAGCTTCCTGGGTAGCATACAGTGCAAGCTGCCGTTACAGGCACTAGAGCACTAACATTCTAACAATATATTTCACTATCTATAGCCAGGTACTCCTTTTACACTTGGGTGGAGTGAGGAAATTTGTGTAAAGTGCCTTTTCCATGGACACAACGTCGGCCCTGCCGCGGCCAGGACTCAAACCCACGACCTTTCGGTCGAGAGTCTGACATCCTAACCACTAGGCCACCGACGCCACAAAAGAGAATTGAAAACAGTACTTGAACATAAAATGTATGCAATACCTTTGATGTGAATCGACATTCCACTTGGAAGTACCACCACATTGGAATTTGGACTTGCTGGTCTTGTTACCTTGGTGACAGTACCACTAACAGGTGTGGGTGGACTGGAAGAGCTACTGCTTACTGCAATGTCATCAAAGTTAACAATCTCTTTCAACTTCACTTTAGTCAATGATAAAATCTTATATTCAGGTTATTGAACTTAAATTCCCCATGATGCACCTTCACACCCACTTTTTTGGGGAAACTCCATTGGCTCACTATCCATGAACAACTTGCATGAATATCAAAAATTTAAGTATGTCTTATTATTCAAATCCCTGTTCAATTCCAGCCCTACTTATTTAAACAACATATTTCATTTCCAAAGCAATAATCAATACATCTTCGATCTGAATCAAACTTTGACTTGTGTATGCCATCTCATCAATGTCAACTTTTTCAAAATACTTTTCCATACTCTGCTGCTTTTTATGGAATGACTTGTCATCATCAATCAATGCTTTCAAGCATCAAGTTAAAAAATGTGCAAAACAATGTCAAAATAATTTCTGATGTTTGATTATATATATACAATGTATGTATATTTATGTTTTGTATATGTTTATTGACAGAAGGCCCTAGAGAAGATTACCTTTTTTGAATAAAGTATCTTATCAATACTGAATATACCTAATTGGGATTCCTTAAAATGTGAAAAACTGAGCAAAATTCTAAAGATTTGATGTACATTTTTTCAAACTTCAATTCTTCAGTGATAAAACTAAGAAAATTATGTAAGATTAGTTTTAAGTCATTTCTTGTAACTTGATGTCAGGAATGACATACTTTATTTTATCAACTGTTATCTGTCTTTTCACAGAAAATATCAGTTTGATTTATTTAATCATTCCTATGCTTTACTTCTCTACTGCTGAAATATTTGGTTAGTAATAACATAAATCTGGTTCTTTACTGTACATTAAAACATGCACTTTTTCATCTGAAGTTGAAAAATCCAGGAAAATTTGAGCATTTATGACCTGATATCTTTGGATCACTGGCATTTCTATAAGTAATATACACCATAAAGCTGTACATTCAAATAAGTAATTGAAAGTCATTTTGGGAGGACAAAATAGCCCCATTCAATACACAGACGTTTCTCCACTGACTTACACTCTTTGCTGCCTGTTCTAGATGGACTTGGCATGGCTGCATTTTTCTCAGCCTGTAAATTAGCCATCTGATTGGCAGTCACTGTGAAGGCTGTTTGTGGCACTAGGCGGGGCATCAGGGGAATCAGTCTCCTCCCTTCTATCATCCACTCTGCATCTGTGCTTGGTCCACACATGCTGCAAATTGATATGCAAAAAACCCTGCAAACTTGATACTGTCAGTGGTTTTACTTTCACGGTGCTAAAACTTCGTGGTTTTTCATATTGGTCTAATTGCGGTGGTTTTATGTTCGCGGAATTCAAATTCATTACTGGT
The DNA here is from genome assembly GCF_947568905.1 of Ostrea edulis. NCBI lineage: Eukaryota > Metazoa > Mollusca > Bivalvia > Ostreida > Ostreidae > Ostrea > Ostrea edulis. The sequence continues at coordinate 17,476,005 of NC_079172.1, forward strand.
AACTGTTCAAATCATATTGTGTCACACTTGCAAAATGATTGTAGTTGTTTTAATTTTGCAGAAAAATCTCCGACCGCGAACATAGCGAAATTAAAACCACCGCAATCATTTCCCCATTTACAGTATTTCTTAAGTTTGATGTCTGAAAGGCCTTATCACACGATACACGTCCTCTCTTTCGCTGATGACTTACTGGTCAGCTATTGTGGATAGTTTCTCATCATTAACAGCTCTTCTGACCTCTGCTCTGTGTCTCTCTGTTGAGATGCTACAAACAAACAAAAAAATGTTGAAAAATTTCAACAATTTCAAAGTTTTTTTTTCTTCTAACTATGTCATTCATGACAGGCTCTTTTTCATTCTTCATCAATATCTTTACCTGAGTGTGGATTGAAGATCTTGTAGAATTTTTTTCTTTTCTTTTGTGAGATCTCCCTGAGCTCTAAACGCTGAAACAATGGAGCTATAAGCATCTAGCTCCATTCTCCGTAGTATTCGTTTACATTCCTCTTTGCTCATATCTAACAACATTGGCCACATGGTGCTAAAAATACAAATAAAAGGGGCTTTAGTACATAAGAGGTAGGTGGATGAATGGTGTACATTGGCTCTTTAAATATTCTGTAATTTCAAAAATCGTTGTTTACTGGTATAGTACTCGGAAATCATCCATAGGGTTCATATCACGTACACTTGTCTCTCGTTAATATCATAATATACCTAACTTTCATTCTATTACATCAAAATCTGTGTCATCATTTACCAATTCTTGAAATGGAGTGAAATATTTCAGGCTTTTGACTAATTTTTCACATACGCCGCCCGGCCTATACTTTTAATATTTTTTTTTTCTTGTACATGTTCAAAAAGCATTGAGGGATAACTGATAATCTGTAAAAACACTTTACAATGTTCAGATGCGTTTTACTTCCATAAACTGACTCAATGTAATAGTTTATAGAAGAAACTCCAAATACATGCCAAAAAAAAAGAGAAGTAGAGCAAGAGCAAAAGGGGTCGGCAGTTTAATCTGTAAAGATATACAATGTAAACAATAGCCACTGGGCTCCGCGAGCGAACGCTGGCTAAGGTCAGTGGTTGTCGTTTATTGTTACACTGTGGACCTTGCCGACTCCAGTGGTAAGAGTCTTTAAAGGAATTAAAATCTCAAATGACCCACTAGATTTGCTGCCTTCGAGATAATGCGTTTAAAAATTCGAGTGTTCTCTATTGTTGTCTTATAGCATATTGTCACAATAATAAATATAAATATATGCAACAAGTCCTTTTGAGTTAATATATAATATGCAATACACAATTGTTAAAATGATGCAGGGTCTATGAATCTAATACATAGTTGAATGTCCTTACAAATCATTCTATTAAAACATTTAACTATTCTTTTAATTATAAACCATTTACTATCAAATTTAGAAACCATATAAGCTTGAAAAGTATTTAAATCATATGTCTTTAACGCTCAGCACGATAAAGAAATTATGCTCACAAATAATCTGAACTTTTGTCCACCATATTGTATAGGCGGTTAGTTTTACGCATGCGTAAAAAATAATAAATTTAATAAAATAGATAAGTAGAAAAGCATATCGATATTCATGAAGAAAAACAAAAGGAAAATGTTTTTACTTTATAAAAAATAATTTGAGGAATTTTTTTTTTTTTAGCGAGTTCACGCATGCGTGTAAAAGTTTGTTTAAACATGGACGTCAAAGGAAGAAGTTGAGCTCCTCTGCAGGTGCACGTTTTCGTGGTTATGAGATTATGATGTAGGTTCATCTTCATTAGATATTTTCTAGATCTATAGTAATAGTATGCATTCATTGCATGTGTTCAAATTATGTTTTAACAGTCATGATGCTTCATATTCAAATATACCTTATAGTTTTAGTTGTAAAAAATATTAATCCAAATTTCCTCTGTGGGTAAACAATTCGGATCAGTGTGACCCCGTACCCTTTCTACAGAATATTGCTAAAGATGAGTAAGCGATTTACATGTATGTATGGAGAGATGGATGGATGCAGTTGAACTGATATGGACTATACGTTGTTCGAAACTCTCGCCCGATATTAATTTACGGACCACATATTTTAAAAATACATTTATTTCATGAGGGGGAGGGAGATATGAAGATTTATTCACTCAAGTAAAATCCTATTCCTCCCAGGGTAATGCCTGAGAGGAGTGCAATATTTCTTGGGTAATATAGATCTCCATATCTTTTAAATATTTTATTTATTTTATTTGCAAATTCAATTCTGGGCCCTATTAGGCATACAAGCTTAAGAAAAGAAGAAAAAAAAGTGACAATCTAAAGACCAAATACAGAAGAAAAAAAGAGTGTACAGCAAATTAAGCTGTCTAGAAATACACGATATAAATTGTTTATCAATTAGTTTATTACACGTGGAAAAAGGAATACCAGACAATGTTACAATACACGAAAGTTACATCCCTTGTCCGCCATCTCCCGGATAAAAATCGTATTTCCCTACGTTGGCCTTTGTAATTTTCCTATCTGTAGCTTTGACATCTGTTATTTTTCCATCAACTGCAGTCAACTACAATAATGCCCCAGATTGGGGCAACCCATTAACTTGTATGAAAACTTGGTAACTGGCTAAAATTCAAAGTAATAACATCTTACATTTGGTAAGGTAAAGAAGGAAAACTTGGTTTTTCGCCGATTGACCTTTGGCTGACCCCGCAAAGGGACGTAACTCGCGGTGAAGCATTGATACGTGTATTGTAGGCCTGTAATATCTGTAAGACAACGAGATATAAACACCACTATCAGTCACATCTATGTTTTGAACAATATGAATTTTCAGAATCACAGATAAATAACAAAAATGAGTTACCATCACTAATAAATTTCACAGATAAAGATATAGCAACAACAACAAAATTAATTAACTAGTTTCACAGTAGAAATTACAAGACATTTAATTGTGAAGGAAAAACTTCAAATGCAGGAATACTAAAATAAATTAATGCTAAAAAGAACACACATTTCATTGCTTTTAGTGTCTGTCATTTTCATGAATATACCATAATATAGCTTTTGTAAAAATGGGTTTCCACCAACTATTCTGACTTAAGGGCAGCTAATGCAGAGTATACTCAAAACTTCTATTAAATGTTTTACAGAATGGATGATGGAATAGAAGTGAAGAGATGTGGAGTGAAGTTTTCTCCACCAGCTCTCGTATTAAACTACCTCATAAAGGATTCAGGCAAGATGCACAGAAGGACGATGCCGCTTCGAAATTTTAATAAAAATTCAAGTGTGGATGCCACCGTAGATGAGTTGCTGGCAAACCCAAAACATAGCAAGTTTATGAAATGCATGCCTAAATTTCAGCTATACAGACTTATAGCCATTATCAGGGATAAATTAGGTGGAATGTCCCTTGAAGAAAGTTTAGCAAGAAATGATGAGATTGACAGATTAGACCCAGAGGAAGATTTAAATAAGGTTGATGTAGAAACACTCCAGAGAAAAAAGTCAATTATGGAGGACACTTTTGAAAAGAATTTGAAGAAACCTAGTGATCCAGACTTTCAATATGATGTACAAATGGACTTTAATGAAGTTGAGGCATGCGAGTGGGATTCAGAGGAGTCAGATCAGGAATTCTAGAATACCAAGATTCAGAGGAGCAGGAATTCTAGAACATCAAGATTCAGAGGAGTGGGATCAGGAATTCTAGAATACCTAGATTCAGAGGAGTCGGATCAGGAATTCTAGAACACCTAGATTCAGGGGAGTTGGATCAGGAATTCTAGAATACCAAGATTCAGAGGAGTCAGATCAGGAATTCTAGAACACCAAGATTCAGAGGAGTCGGATCAGGAATTCTAGAATACCAAGATGCAGAGGAGTCGAATAAGGAATTCTAGAACATCAAGATTCAGAGGAGTTGGATCAGGAATTCTAGAATACCAAGATTTAGTTAAGCTTTTCATTTCAAAACATTGTGATCTTAGTACTGTGCTATACTCAGTGGGTAAATTTTCGCTCAATGTAATTTGGCCAAGCACACCAAAAAAGAAAAAACAATTTTGTTACAGTGCTACTTTAGATTTGACCAGGTATAACTTGCAATATGTACCTTAAAGCAATACAAGATGTAACTGACAGCAAATAAATTTAAAAATAAAAGAACAAATATTCAAAATATTTGTGATTGAAATTTTTCAATGTTACCCTCAACTACATGCAATATTTGTTTTATTATACTAAATGTTATATAAAAAAAACAAAGCAGAAAAAACTTACGTCTGTTTACATTTAATCAATCACTATCATGCGATATCTCGTATATCGATATGGGTATTCGCGTTTATTACAAATGCTCAAACGACGTCGTCTAACAACCTACGGCGAACTGTACGCGCAGAAATTTGACGCATGTGATAATTTTTTATAATTTAACCCATTGTCAAGTACTGTTACCCGTTGCTAGATACTATCACCCTGGAGCGCATGCTTTCTGTTCTCAGAGGGTAATAATATGTTTTTTCAAATGCTTCTCAACCAATCAGATTAGAGTATTTTACATGAAAGTATAATAATAAAAAATACCGCCAGTTACAGATTGTATTGCTTTAAGAGTACTTAAGCTATTTTTATTAGATTAGCCAATTTGGAATTTGTCTACAAGATATGTCAAATAGTTAAATGGGTGAAGATAAAAAGGGGATGAAATTTTTCTAGAACTGTATACAATGCAGTTATGCTGATTGATATTACTTTTGAATTCATTTCATGCTAGTAAATGATATGAACAAGGAGTCTTATTTTGAGTTATTATATGCTATTTCTTTTGAAATACAAATGCAAAATTTCTCTCGTGTATGGACCATTTACTCTTACTTTTTATGTTCTCTGTGTTACTAGTAGAAAGACTAATTATGAAAAGGGGGGGGGGGGGATACTGTCATCTGCAGTTATGAAGTGAGCTAGAATTGAAGATTTGGATGGATATGCCATTGACTCAGTGTTAAATGTGTTTGACAGTGGGTTTACATGTGCATGTCTGATAAACTATAGCAATTTAGATTGATAGGAAAGGTTCAATATGGCAAATTTTGTGGCTCTAAAATAATCCCTCATATTGATAGAATAAATCACACACACACACAAAAAAAATTGCTCATGCTTTAAATTTGTGTGGATTGATATTTCCTCAATAGCACAATGTACACATATTTATTTTATACTCCTGCCAGTAATTTGATATTCATTATGTACTGTAGATGCACCATAAGATAGATAGGTGGTATCAGGGGTTGTTTTTTGTGTTGTTATGATATTTTCATGTAGATGCTATCTAGATATTTTGAATTTTTCAATTTATGATTTCACAAATCTTAGGATTTTTTAAAATTTCAATATATGTGAAGTAGAATTTCAAGCATAGTACGTACATCTACTAAAGAGTAGAGAGTTTTAAAAATACTTTATAAATGTCTAGAACACTTGTTCAATGTTCATAGTTTAAACTGCACTGCATGTCAGTAAAGTGATAATTGACTCTATCGCTGGATTCAATACTTCTAAGAAATCATGATATTAAATTACACTAGCACATGCATTATCCATGAGAAAACTACACAATTTGCAATTATTATTTTGCTTTATGATCTATTGCTAAAAAATGTCCATGCATCACAAACCATCCCAGCATTAGCTCACCTAAGCTGAAAGCCCGAGTGAGCTTTTCTGATCACCTATTGTACGTTGTCTGTATGTTCGTCTGTAAACTTTTTACATTTTCGACTTCTTCTCCAGAAACACTGAGCCAATTTCAACCAAACTTGGCAAAAACCATCCTTGGATGAAGGGCTTTCAAGCTTCTTCAAATAAAGGGCCGTGCCCCCTTCAAAGGGGAGATAATCACAAAAATGCAAAAATAGGGTGGGGGTCTTTTAAAAATCTTCTCCAGAATCACTGGACCAGATGAGCTTAAATTTACATGAAAGCTGCCTGACATAGTGCAGATTCCAGTTTGATTAAATCATCCCCCCCCCTTGATGGAAGGATGAAGCCACAATAGGGGATCAAATTTTTATACACATAATAGAGACAATCTTTAAAAAAATCTTCTTCTAAAGAACCATAAGGCCAGAGAAGTTTACATTTACACGAAAGCTTCCTGACATAGTGCAGATTGAAATTTGTACAAATCATGGCCCCTGGAAGTAGGTTGGGGCCACAACAGGGATAAAAGTTTTGCATGTGAATATATAGGGAAGATATCTAAATATGGACCAAGGTGACTCAGGTGAGTGATGTGGCCCCTGGGCGTCTTATTGTCTGAGAGACATAAATGTAATAGATACTACTCATTGACATGAAATGTTTACATTATTGTATGTGGATTGTTTTGTGTATATCATGTGTAACTCTTGCTTCATATATCAGTTGTATAGGTGCATGTATGGCTCACATACAAAGAGAAATATTTATTATTATCATATGTCTATAATTGTTATATGAAATAAAATCAATTTTATACATTTTTGAGTCAGAATGAATTTGTTTCTGAAATTGTGTGCGTTTTGTTTTTAGGTCACCTGAGTCACTCGGGTTACCTATTGCTATTGGTTTGCATCTAACGTTGTGCACTGTATGTCGTCAGTTATGCATTTACAAAAAGGATTCAACTATTAACCGTTGGACAGTATATTATGGTAATATTATGCTACATGGTTCGATCGATTCACCATACTTTACATTATACTGTGTTTTGGTATTCTCAGTCTGGATTAATTTAAAACGTCCAATTTGTCTTTAAAATTATGTCATAAAGATGGTCTCTGGTAATGGAAAATGTAGATTTCTGGATTATATAGATATATATATACACACACAATCAAGTGAAAAGTATAAAAATTAATGGAGAAATGTAACAAGCACACAGCAAACACAATGATTCCTAAAGAGTGAAAAATGTGCATACCCAGGCAATCTAATTAAAATTAGATGTTAGATCCGCTCACATACTCGCTACACTAACATCGTTAGTGTAGCGAGTATGTGAGCGGATCTAACATCTAATTTTAATTAGATTGATACTCAGGTGACCATTAAGGCCCATGGGCCTCTTGTTCATTACAGACGGATCTAACATCTAATTTTAATTAGATTGATACTCAGGTGACCATTTAGGCCCATGGGCCTCTTGTTCATTACGGACCCACACAATTTAACACAAGAGTTGTTTTTTTTTTAATTGTACAACATGTATTTAATAATCGGATTCCTTGACACACATGATACTTAATTGTGCTCCAAGAAAGCAGCTTAAATTTACTATATTTGAGTTTTGATTAACTTTGATATAGTCATTCAATATGAATTTGCAAATGAACAATGTTTACTGTGGTGGTTTGGGTTAGATATGAATCGTGGATATTGGTTTGGATATAGCTCAGTGGTTAGAGTGCAGGAGTGGTTAGAGCACCTGACGTAGTAATGAAGGGTTCCAAGGTTCAATTCCAGGTCTAGCCATAAACAATCTTAATTAGATTACTGAATTAGATGTTAGATCCACTCGCTGAGTATGTGAGTGGATCTAACATCTAATTTTAATTAGATTGAGCCATGAATTTTCTCCTTTTGATCCTGCTACATTTGGTGATGTTGACTACCCCTGGACATGGTGAAATCTCCTTTCGATCCTGGGTCAAGGGCCTGACAAAACAATCTGGGTTATGTGTCTTCAAAGGCGAAAACAGTGTTTAAAGAGGGAGAAATGTAGTGGTTTGGGTTATTATGGACTGGATATTGGCCGGGATAACTTACCTGCCATAATTTCTCCTTTCCTGTTACACTTACAAATTAAAAGCCGACAAAAATAAAATTGTATAGCTTGATATTGTGCATTCTTTTCTGGCTGGGTGCTATATTTCTTGTTTTTTGATCATGGATCATAAATTTCCTAATGATGCTGATCGCTATTAGATTTACAATTTCAAAGTAAACCCACCAGTTAATTACTATAACTTTTATAAACACAGAATGATGCATTAGAGTTGTAGTACATGTATATTGATGAACTTTCATTGTATGAAAATAGTCATAAACATGTATGCGGCAAATTTTCTACTTTATTTGAAAATTGAATACTTAGAATTTGCATTAATTATAATTTTATAATACTATCTAAATATATCATGTATTGCAATTCAAAACAACATACACTATCCAGCCCCCTTGAATTAACCATGATTTATCTATTGAATATTTTAGCTTTTTACAAAGTAGGTCTAATGAAATGTAAACCAACCAATAAAAAACAATAAAATTTCTAAATGTGCCATTACACTCGCAGAAATAATAATTTGGTCCTAATAATTATCTATAGATTTAAACTAAATCTTTCCAACTTTTTTTATTACCTCTATTTGCATAGTAAATAATAGATGTGGTGCTAGCATTCTAGTATTTTTTAATTGATAAGCATGTTTTTATTTATAATCAAATCCATAAATATTCCTGGCGAGCTAAAAGCATTTTGGATCGGGTTTGAAATACATTTTATTTAATGCACCATTTGATGAAAACAAAAAGTTAGAAAACCATCGGCATCTTTAAATTGAATACAGGGCCGTAGTTGTTTCAAAGAATGCCTTGTTGTAGTAATGACTCTTTTGTTAATCCCATTGTGAAGTACATTCTTTTCTTTTTCAACTTTCTTTGCTGGGTATGTATTTTTAGAACAGCTGTATTCAGTAATTTACACACGATAGTCATTTGACATTTAATAATTTATGCCCGTGATATCGTGAAACCTTTTTAGACAAGGAAAACTTTTTTCTTGTGGCAAGATAAGTCAAGATTTTGGTATACGTGGTATATAAAATCATATCACAAGAGTTGGTAGTGTTATCTGTAAAGGTCTGTACAGCTGGTGGTTGTTGTTTACATTGTAGACCTTCACAGTTATAACTGCCATCTCCTGTGAACACAAAGTCTATACAGCTACAATGTAAACAACCAGTCAAGTTGAGTGAACCACTCTAAAAATGAGTAATTTAATTAATTACATTTCAATGTAATTGACCCAAACCCTGCAGTGAACCACTTCAAGCTTCGCTACGCTTGCATTTAGCTAGTGGTTGTTGTTTACATTGTAGACCTGCCGACTCCTGTGATCACATAGTCAGATCTATGATTTTTTGACAAAACTGATAACTATTATGTTGCTTTAACAGGTTGGAATACTTCCCCTATACCGAAATCTTCTTGCTAAAACTCGATTATCCCTCTTTCACATGTTTAGTGAGAGAGTACACACTACCATAAACAGGTGTTTTGGTGTCTTTATTGAAAATAATGGCAAATTCTGTGCAATGCTGAATAAGTGTGACACATACCCAACATGATGTGAATTGTCTCTATAAAATGACAACATAGTCAAGAAATTTCATATCAAAGTTGCTGCGTAAGAGGGAAGTAGTCTGAAATCCAATGCACATCGTGAGTGTTTTACATTTGCAGAAGTATCAGACATTTGAGCACTTTTTCTTCTTTTCACGTGAAACACGAAGAGATGTACTCCACGGGTGTTTTTCACGGTTGTACAGGATATATTTAATCTCTTAATCTCGCTAGAGAGGGATAATCGCGTTTTCGCTAGAATATCTCCCATACTCGTCCATTGCTGTAAACACTACATGCAAATAACTTGACAATCGGAAGTTCGACTTCTAAATCAGTACATCAACATGGCGCACAATTATGAGTCTAGAAAGTGGAATGTATCAGAATTGTAAAAACCGGTAGAATAGAATCTCACAAATCGTAAGTTGTAGGTTGTAAATTTATATATTGACTTAAGATACATATAATTTCATTTTATTTACATAAAGAAAACCAGCAAATGTTTAGAATGATCGAATGTTGTGGGAGTGAATCACTCGAGTCTCCTGCATTTGCACCATTACACTGAGGTCTTAAGGTGTTGTAGTCTTCTACCAAAAAAAAAAGTCTGAGAGGGCTACTTATGACACATGGTCTTCGATTCCAAGTTGCCCTCTAAAAACACAGCCATTCAATATACATGACAAAATTTTTAAAAATATTTTATCCATGAATTAAAGTCAAATGTACAGTACCTGGCCCAATGTTCCCAAAGAAAATTTCCACTTCATATTTCATACAAAACCATATATTTTCAATTAATTTTCTTGAACTCATTTTTTTATCAGTTTTGATGAAATAAAAAGCACCGATCTCGGAATTATTAAATTTACAGTATCATCTAATAATTTCAGAATTATTATAATTATCATTATAGTCTATTGTAAAGATATGACAATTCTAATATGAAGTTTGATTTGAGAGTACTTAAGACATTATGAATAAAATGTTATCTCTCTGCAATATTGCATAGTAACCTTTTTTTTCAAAATTATGACAGTTTCTTCTGATATTTCTAAATAAAATGTTTTTTATTTCATCCAAATAGAGGAAAAAAAATTGGCTCCATGCAAAAATTTTGAAATATATGGTTTTGTATGTGTAACCAGATTATTTGTTTAAGACTTCTACCAACAAAGTCTTAACCTGAAGACTTATACTAACAAAGTCTTATTACCCAGACTTCTACCAACGAAGTCTTATCTTGAAGACTTATACTAACAAAGTCTTATTACCCAACTCGCATTGTTTTCAACGTTTATTTCTAACACAAGCTCAGCAACATTCAAATACAATACCAGGTTCTATTCTCTTCTGACAAATTTACAAACGTATATACATGTATATATTAAAAGCTTGGGGTAATTTATGGAGTGGAGTGGAGTTGTGGAGTCATGGAGAGGAGTCTCTGTGCTTCATAACTTTATTATCCCCCAACTGTCACTAGTAATGTAACTCAACACCCTCATCCGGTACAAATAGGTGCGTTGGAATTTGGTTCAATCTGTTTGTTCTACTTTAGTTGCACACACATCTGTCAAAGGTTCTTCATCCCCTTAGGTGTGAGGAAAATTTTCCTGTCACAAGCACCAAAAATGAGGTCAAATTTATGACCTGCAATGTCAGATAATCTCTTCATCATTTTAACACTGTGTAAATGCATGGCCTTGGCAATTGCATTTCCTAAATTCATGTGTTTTTATTAAAATAGCTGAGGATTTTTTTTTTTTATCAATTATATAGATTGATATAACCTATCAATATTATTGATCAATTGATGGGAGTAAATCTTGGTGGGTTTTTTTTTTTATAAAGTTAATGGTTATCTGGGAGGTGATAAGGGCCCTGTCCAATTAGACTGTGTCCACAACAGTGTGAAGTAGATCAAAGAGTAGCTGTGTTACATTCCAGGGCTGATTATATAATACAGGCACTCAGTAATTAAATTTCAAACAAAAGGTTACTGATTAAGAGTTGCAAAATCATGATCAGTTTCTGCATTCAGTAATGCATGTTTTTTTAAAAAATTTATTTGTAAGCATTTCTATATCAAAGTCCTGTGTTGTGGTTTGTAAATGTATATTTTATACATGATAAACATGAATTTTATTCATTGACTCCACTCCATGACTCCACAACTCCACTCCACTCCACTCCATAAATTACCCCAAGCCTATATCAGCATTATTGACACTAATGCGCTATAATAAACGCAGCTGCAGTAGTTTACATTTTTAGTAACAAAACTGTCCCAACTGCCAATCATCTATGGGTGATGCAGGTATTGGAATAACAGTATCGGGAGTTTTACTCATAAAGGTCGTACAAAACATGGTGACCTTTATGTATTTGTTTGCAATGTGGCTTACATAGTTTCATCAGCTAAAATGACTAAATATGATCAGTGCGATTCCACAGGCCTGCATCACTCACATACATGTACAATGTAAATTTGATAATATAGTCTGTAATTAAGGCTAATATAATAGATAAAGATAATGCAAGGCTAATATAAGTGATAATACAATCAATTCTTAAGGTCATCTGGTTACATATGAAATATACAGTGGAAATTTTCTTTGGGAACATACTTATGACCAAGTACTGAGTAAATGAACACAGATATCTCATTCACAGAATAAAACCTCATATACACTGCTTTTCATAATAATACTGTTTCTACATTGAAAAGTATATGCATTGTTCATTAAAAACAAAACTCATTTATATCTTTATTTTTCTTTTTGGGTGAATCTTCTTCTTTTTTTTTCCAAATCTCCCAAATATTCTGTTTTTCTATTCAAAATATTGTAACAGTTGATCTTTGTCTTGCCAACATTTAACTCCACTGCGAATTAACGAGAAGATACACATTTACCAGGGTACTCTGCAAAGCTAGATATCAACTGTAAAATGAAAAACAATGAAAATAGAGTGCAAGGTATATAATTTGAACACAATTCTGTTTTGATAGGTAAACTGACAAACTTTTATCATACAAGATTATCACATGATAAAATTATGCATTGAACACACCAATACAGTAACAAGAGGATCTCAGTGGCTGCTGGCTACATTATGTGAGTGGCCACTTAATTAATCTCTCAGAGGAATTAGAATGGCTATTGGTCGGAAGTGACAATTGATTTTAGGTGGCTGGTAGGAGAGTTTTGACTGCACATTTATATGTAGAATTGATGGATGGATTTTATCAAATACTAATCTGTCTACATGATAATTAAGTATTCAGCATTTGCATATAATGTAGATTCAAAAAGTTTGCTAAGAAACCCTCATCCCATTTTTTTATGATTATACATTGAGATGCATCCAAACATTCAGAATTGATCAATTTCATTATAATCATTTGGTGTGAATTTAATTTAGTGTTGAAAAATCGGAAAAATTTCATAATCGATAATTGGAAGAACTGAATCGATCAATGATCGATATAATCAGTATTTACATGTAGTCAATAAATGTTTATTATTTTTTGAGTACGTTATTTCTATTCAGTTTTATGGATATGTGCAGCATACACACTAGCTGGTGTCACTGAATTCCCACTTTTCAATGTGGTGTCCACTTTGACTCTCCCCTGCACACGTCTTGATATAAAAGCGGGATTAACACTCAGATTAATCTCGGATTAGATATTAATTAGTGTACAGGTGACAATCGATTATGATAAATAGAATCGATAATCGGAATCGAACAGCCAAAAATGATCGACAATCGATTGTAGGCGAAAATCGTTTCATCACTAGAATTTATGACTGTTCAAACCTTACGGCAAGTGAGCCGGTCATGTAGGGCTCATGTTAGTATTTGTGAACCAAGAACCTCTTGTATTATATTCATGAGTTAATCAATAAATTGTAACTACAATTGAGTAATTCAAATATCAAATTATTAATTGAATAATGATTACATATTAATTAATTCCATATTATTTAAAAGTCGCAATTAAAAACGCAATAACTTAAATATGAATTTTATCATTTGAAAAAAAAGAAGGAATTAGTAACTTGAAGTTTCAATTTTGGAGGTGTTAAATCTAGGATATAGAGAGGGCACACATATCATATGTTCAAAAGGGCACTTTTTGTCGTGGCAAGACAATTTTGGGGCACTAGCGCTTTCATTGTATCATATATACTATCATCTATGATAGTAATAGAATAATCATTTAGCCTCTTTAAAAGTTAATAACTGCTGCCTTGATTTTAAACTTTTCAATCAACCTTGTGAAATAGAGAACAATTGTTTATATTAACAAATATTTTTAAGAATTTTATTTTAAAAAAAGGGCATGGTGCAATTAAAAAGGGCATTGCGCCAGCCAAAAAGGGCATGGCGTGGTGCCATGCTAGTTTGCTTTAGATTTAACACTATGGAGGTGAAATAAAATCTTACAGTTCCAGATTTTGTCATGTGCAGTTTTTTATTTCAATGTGTGTGTGCATGCTACAATGTATATACTAAGCTAGGACAACAGGATCATTGGGGGGGGGGGGGGGGGGGGGGGGTGCAAACCCTCAACTATCACCGTACTCAGCATCACTGAATACATAAAGATGTTCTGTAAAATTGACAATAGCGTTTGCCATTTTTAGAAGCAGAAGAAAGATCAAGTAGCTTGTATTTGATTACACCAAACAATCTCCTCTATATGAGATCCCACCACTTATGATATGTCAAATCAAAGACAGAGATACTTTACCTATATTGTCTTGCACAATAGGATCAATCTAATTGCATTTCATTATACATCAGGCTCATCATTTGATCCCATTTATATATGTAATACTCAATTACTGCAGAGGATCCATTAGGCTAGCACGAGATCGTCATGTTAATCCATTTAAGTTAATTATTAATCACAGAATAATAATGCATTGTAGTCAGTGGAATCGAGGAATATGATTGCGTGAGCAGTTAAATGTATAATTGTAAATTTTACTCACCATCAAAAATTTATTGGATGACTTTAATTTGCAAACTGGAATTTTCTCTGTCCTAATTTCAGTGTTTGCGAGTAGACCTTTTGACTGCTGGTTGCGCTCGGTATCAAAATTTTATTTCCTGAAATGTCTCTCAGTATAGTGTCTCATGGGGTTTCATCATGATTTGCTTGATTCTAATTTCTGTTACTTTTGTGGGTGTGCCAGACCACAAAAGTAAAATCTAGCCACTTTCCATGAAAGTATGTAATAGAGACATTTTATGCCTCTGATGGGATTTGAATCCGGGTCTCTGGCACACAAGTCCAGCACTCTACCAATCAAGCTAAAGGATTAACCCGCTTGCCTCAGCTAGTAGGAATGTCATATCACTCACATTACCACATTGTCCCTCTCCTTTTTAAGAGTCGTTCCTGATTTTTCCAGAGTGCGAATTTTCACCCGTGGGGCGAAATACTGGGGACAATCTTTGTCACCTGTTAGAGATAACCCATGTCCCAATGTGGGTGCCATATGTAACAGATAACTTATTATACCCCCCGCAAACGAAGTTTGGGGGGGGTATACTGGAATCACTTTGTCCGTCCGTTTGTCCGTAGACGCAATTTGTCCGAAGTTTATTTCTAATACCGCTAGACATATTTCATTCAAACTTTATACACATCTTCTATATATTATGTAGTTGTGCATCTCCTATTTTCATTGAAATATTTTAACAGTTATAGAAGTTACGCACATTTTCTTTTCATTTTGGGGGTTGCGCACTTTGTCCGGAGTTTAATTCTATTCTCATCCACATACTGTATCTGCAATCTTGTGACTTCTTGGTAAAACATAAAGTGGCTCATGTGTCATAGTAAACTGCCTTTATTGCAGCTACTTAGAGTTGTTATACCAGTGGAAAAGATTACAATAATACCAATACTTGAGCTAATGTCATTTGTTTACTGACAAAATCAATGACAAAGTAAAGTTGGCATAACATAATGATCTTTAACAAAGTGAATATAAACTAAAGACTAGAAGAGTTGACCAGGGATTTGCAACCATACAACCTAAAATGTGCCAAATAGTATTCATTGTTTATATTGAGCATATTTTTAATATTTCATGTACTGCTGTACTGTAGAATATACACTTCTGCATTCACATTGATTGCCCTGTAGATAATGTGAAAATATCCAATGTGCTTGCATTAAATATTTCCCATCATCTTATATGCTCCACGGGGGGTATTAGTCCCATTAGGACAGTTCTAGTTACCATCAGAATTTTCAAAATTCCTCAACATCGCATATCAACCAAACTGTATTTTTAGACAAATTTATGAAATACCTAGAAAAGGGATGAAATACCAATATTTGAAGCAAGTGAAAAATGACCTTTTTATGTTGAATTATCAGGCCTTAAAAGGCCATAAACAGAGAAAAGACTTAAAATGAAGATTTATCTAGCATGAATGTTTAATAAAATGCTGGTGTATAAAAAAATCAAATGTTGAAAATCAAATACTGAAAATTTTATTTGTTTATGAAAATTATTTCAAAAGTTAGCTATATTTGAAATTCAGACTTTTATCCTATTCTCAGTTTGTGATCTTTAGTCCTGACTATTGACCAACAAGACTATCAATGTT